>NC_143576.1:108361547-108519739 GCF_048544385.1 Mastigoproctus giganteus | reverse complement strand
AAGGCAAATTTCCGCACATCTATTCTACATCTGGCTTTTCTTAATTTGAATTTATGCCCCCTTAGGTTCGTAATCTGAACAAGTGGAAGGATCCCATCAGAATTCAGCTGGCTCAACCCATTCAAGGCTTTATATACCTCAATCAGATCACCGTGCAGGGGCCTAGTCTCCAGCCACTGCAATTTGTAGAACTTAAGCCTCTCTTGGTAAGAGGATCCCTTCATTTCCCTCACCAATCTTGTTGTCCTTCTCTGTACATGCTCAAGTAATCTACATCCTTCCTAAAATGAGGCCTCCAGACCTGTACGCAGTACTCAAGGCGTGGCCTGACCATTGCCTTATACAGAGGGACAATCACCTCCTTCTCCCTGCTAGCAAAATTCCTATATATCATTGACAAAACCCCATGACTTACCCTGGCAGCCTGTCTGCATTGCTCAGAAAACTTCATATCTCACTGCACAATTACTCCCAGGTCTTTTTCATTTTCTACCACCTTAAGTGTAGTACCACACAGTTGGTACGTTTCTCTGGGGTTACTTCTACCCATATGCAGTACTTTGCATTTGTCAAGGTTAAACTTCAGTTGCCACTTCTTAGCCCATCTGCCCAAATTATCTAGATCCTGTTGCAGTAGCACACTGCCATTACTGTCATTAACAACCCTGCCAACTTTGTATCATCTGCAAACTTCGACACTAAGCCTGATATACCTTCATCAATATCATTGATAAATATACAAAACAACAGTGGACCTAACACCGAACCCTGTGGGACTCCACTAATAACATTAGTCCACGAAGAGCAGCAAAAGCTATGCTAAGTGAGGTATTGTTGCTGCATGTGAATCTTCTCCTTAAATAAATTCAAGGAGGAACTGGACAAACTTTTAGAGGGAATGTATGTGTGAATTTTTGTTTTTGCTTATATGCTTGCTTTCTTGCATCACATGCCTCCATTGGCATTGGTAGAGGCACATGATGCAAGTAAGCAAGCTTATCAAGCATCAGCCAAAATAAAAAAAAAAACCCTTCCCATTTCACCTATCCTGTCATTCCAAATGTTTGTCTAGTTATGCCTTGAATTTATTTAAACTATCAACTTCAACAACAGATGGAAGTTTGTTCCAGCAATCAACTACCTGTGGCTAAAGGTAAACTTCTGCAAATCTATTCTACACCTGTCTTTCCTCATTTTGAATCTGTGCCCCCTGAGGTTTGTAATCTGAGCAAGAGGAAGAATCCCCTCAGCATTAAGTCTGGTCAATCCATTCAAGGCCTTATACAACTCAACCAGATCACCTCGCAGGTGCCTAGTCTCCACAAGCTGAAATATGCGGAACTTAAGCTCTTCTTAATAAGAGCACCCCTCTTCCCTTCATCAGTCTTGTTGCCCTTCTCTGTACTCTACATCCTTCCAAAAATGATTCTTCCAGACCTGTACACAGTATTCAAGGTGTGGTCTGACCATTACCTTATACAAGGGGATAATCACCTCCTTATTTTCCTGTATAAAATTCCTGTATATCATTGACAAGACTCCATGAGCTACTCTGGCAGCCTGTCTGCACTGCTCAGAAAACTTCATATCTGACTGCACAATTACCCCCAGGTCTTTTTCATTCTCCACCTACCTGAGTGTAGTATCACACAGTTCGTACGTTTCTTTTGGGTTACTGCTACACACATGACAAATACTTTGCATTTGTCAATGTTAAACTTCAGTTGCCACTTCTCAGTTCATCTACCCAACTTTTCCAAATCCTGTTGCAGCAGCATACTGTCATTACTGTTATTAACAACCCTGCCAACCTTTGAATCTTCTGCAAACTTTGACATTATGCTTGATATACTTTCATCAATATCATTGATAAATATACAAAACAACAATGGGCCCAACACCGAATCTGAGGGACACTACTAATAACATTAGTCCATGTAGAACAATACCCATTGATTACCACTCTCTGTCTTCTCCCACTCAACCATCCTTTTATCCATTGTAGCAACTTGCCCTTAATGCTATACTGCTCCAATTTGTACAGTAGTCTTCCATGTGTAACAGTATCAAAAGCTTTCCTGAAATCCAAGTATATGATATCAAAATTATTTTTTGCATCCAGTTCCTTTGTGACCATATCATAGGATCCAATCAAATTGGTCAGACAAGACTTAACAAATCTATCCTGTGTCTGAATTATTGCTGCAGTCTTGTCTAAATGAACCTGCAATGCACCTTTAACCAGTGACTCCATTATTTTCCATGGAACAGAAGTCAAACTAACAGTTCTGTAATTACTTGTGTCACCCTTTGATCCCACTTTGTGAATTGGAGATACATTTTACATCTCTAGCCCGTGGGGACTTACACGGAGTCCAAGGATGCTCTCATAATTATGGCTAAAGGTTTGCTTACTTCCTTTGCTGCCTTCTTTAATATAACTGGATAGATGCCATTCACCCCAAGTGCCTTTCTTATGTTTATCCTCAACAATTTCTCTCCCACTTTGCTCTCAGTTATTACAAAATCATTTAACTCCCTGTTAGAGTTTGATAAACATCTGGCCCTCTCCTTGAATAACTCCTCGTGTGAATGTAGATGCAAAATACTCATTTAGTTCAGCAGCTATCTGAGAATGATCATCTGCAGTCAAGCTATTGATATCAAGTGCACTAATCTGATTCATCCCCTTCCTTTTAGAGTTTATATAAGTAAAGAAGTCTTTGCTGTTTTTCTTTGCATCGTTTTCCAAAGATTTTTCATAATCTGCCTTCACTTACCTAATCTCCTTTGTGACTTGATTAAAGACTAGCTTGTATCTACCATAGGGTTCTGTGTTACCTGACAATTTATGTGCATCCCATGCATTTTTCTTCTCTGCCACGTGTCTCATTAGTTCATCTAACAACATCCATTTGGACCTGAACCTAAAGCAGTATTTCTTATCCTTTACGAAAGCAAAAAGCCTTCCCTTTACCCATGATGGTAGTAACATCTTTTAGTAAATCATACATCAGTATACTGTGATCACTGCTACCTAGTGTTCCTTTATCTGTAAATTCTTAATGCATGAATAATCACTGCTGATAATCAGATCAAGAGTGTTACTCCCTCTTGTTAACCCACAAGTTCCAGTCTCTGTCTGGGAAGTTAAAATCCTCCATTATAACTACTACTATTCTATTCATTCAAACATTTTTGTTTCCTTGTTGTAATTTCCTTATATTTTATTGGAATGTCACTTTTGTTGCAGGTTTTGCATGCAGTTTCTTTTGATTTAGAAAAACCATTTTCTCTAAAGAAAAATTTTTCAAATTTTTTTAATCCTTTTAAGAGTGGAATTGCCAAACTTAGATCTGTTTGAGTTTTTGTAAGCTTTTGCTAACATTATTAATAGCAAGCAACAGTTCATACCAAATAACTGTGGATAGTGCAAACTCAAAATTAATTTCATTTTCTGCCAGAGACCACATTTTTTGCACTTTATTTGAAGATCTCCTGTTGTTTCGCTTAACTCTTCTAGTGGATCTCATATCTTGTCTAAATTAAATCTAATTGCTTTAACAACATTTAGTCAGCATTCCCACTTTGTCCGAGAATGGTTGTAAGGTCTAATTTGATATGTGTTACATCAGGATGGTCCACCTTTTAGCATTAGTAGAGCCATATGATGCAAGAAAGCAAGCTTATGCAGCATCAGCAAAAAAAAAAAAAAAAACACCACTCCCATTTCACCCCTCTGTTCGTTTGAATTACCTGTTCAGCTGGGCCTTAAATTTATTTAGGCTATCAACTTCCACAACAAGCGATGGAAGTCTGTTCCACCAACCAACTACCCGCTGGCTAAAGGCAAATTCCACACATCTATCCTACTTCTGTCTTTCCACAATTTGATTTAATGCCCTCTCAGGTGATTACTCTGAGCATGAGGAAGAATCCCATCAGCATTGAGCATGCTCAAACCATTCAGAACTTTGTACACCTCTATCAGATCACCTCACCGGTGCCTAGTTTCCAGATACTGTAATTTGCAAAAATTAAGCCTTTCTTCATAAGAGCAACCCTTTGTTCCAGCAGCTCTACATCCTTCTTGAAATGAGGCCTCCAGACCTGTATACCGTACTCAAGGTGTGGCCTGACCATTGCCTTATACAAGGGAATAATCACCTCCTTATCCCTTCTAGAAAAATTCCTGTATATCATTCACAAGACACCATGAGTTACTCTTGCAACCCATCTGCACTGCTCAGAAAACTTCATATCTCCCTGCACAATTAGCATTAGCATTAGTAGAGGCATTTGATGCAAGAAAGCAAGCTTATGCAGCATCAGCCAAAAAAAAAACCCACTTCCACTTCACCCCTCTGTTTGTTCAAAATACCTGTCCAGCTGAGCCTTAAACTTATTTAGGCTATCAACCTCCACCACAAGGGATGGAAGTCTGTTCCACCAACCAACCACCCGCTGGCTAAAGGCAAATTTCCGCACGTCTATCCTACATCTGTCTTTCCTCAATTTGAATTTATGCCCTTTCAGGTGATTTTTCTGAGCTAGAGGAAGAATCCCATCAGCATTGAGCATGCTTAAACCATTCAAGGCTTTATACACCTCTATCAGATCACCTCGCTGGTGCCTAGTCTCCAGACACTGTAATTTGCAAAACTTAAGCCTTTCTTCGTAAGAGCACCCCTTTGTTCCATTCACTCACAGCCCTTTGTTCCATTACTCACAGGTCCTTTTCATTCTCTACCACCGTCAGTGTAGTACACAGAGTTGATACGTTACTCTAGGGTTACTGTTTCCCATATGTAGTACTTTACATTTATCAAGATTAAACTTCATTTTCCACCTCTCAGCCCATCTGCTCAACCTTTCCAGATTCTGTTTCAGCAGCATACTGTCAGTAGTGTCCTTAACAACCCTGCCAACCTTTCTGTCGTCTGCAAACTAGGACATTAAGCTTGAAATACCATCATCAATATCATTTATAAATACAGAAAACAACAATGATCCCAACACTGAACCCAGAGGGACTCCACTAATAACATTAGTCCATAATGAGCAGTGTCCATTGATTACCACGTTCTGTCTTCTGCCCTTCAACCATCCCTTTATCCATAGCAGCAATTTGCCTCCTATGCCACACTGCTCCAATTTGTGCAGCAGTCTCCGATGTGCAACAGTATCAAAAGCCTTTCTAAGATCCAAATAATATCAAGTTATTCCCTGCATCCAGTTCTTTTGTGACTGCATCATAGTATCCAATCAAATTGTTCAGGCAAGACTTTCCCTTAACAAAACCATGCTGTGTCCGAGCTATAACTCAAGTCTTGTCTAGATAATCCGGCAGTGCTTCTTTAACCAGTGCCTCCATTAATTTTCCTGGAACAGAAGTTAAACTCACAGGTCTATAATTACTTGTGTCAGCCTTTGATCCTCTTTTGTGAATTGAGGTCACATTTGCACATCTCCATTCTATGGGTACCTCCCTTGAGTCCAAAAAAGCTCTCTTAATTATGGCTAAGGGTTTGCTTACTTCCATTGCTGCCTCCTTTAATATAACTGGATAGATACCGTCCACCCCGGGTGCCTTTTTTATGTTTATCTTCAACAATTTCTCCTCCATTTTCCTCTCAGTTATTACAAAATCATCGAGTTCACTGCCAGAGTTTAACTTACCTCTGGCATTCCCTTCCCTGAATAAATCCTCATGGGTGAATGTAGATGAAAATACTCATTTAGTTTGTTAGCCACCTGAGCAGGATCATCAACAGTTGAACCATCAATATCCAGTGGACCAGTCTGATTCATCCCTTTCCTTTTAGAGTTTACTTTCTTTGCTGCCTCCTTTAATATAACTGGATAGATCCCATCCACCCCGGGTGCCTTTTTTATGTTTATCCTCAATATGGTTCAACTGTTGATGATCAGAAAACTGTCCATTATAGGTAAAGGACACTATTTTCCATTTTTCTTTGCATCCTTTGCTAAGGATTTCTCATAATCTGCCTTTGCCTGTCTAATCTCGTTTGTGACTTGGTGACAGACCAGCTTATATCTATCATAGGCTTCCATGTCACCCATTAATTTATATGTATCCCATGCATTTTTCTTCTCTGCCATATGTCTCATTAGTTCATCTGACATCCATATAGGCCTAAACCTTGAATATTTTTTAGTTGGTATGTAAAGCCTAGTAGCTTTCAAGATGAATTCTTTGAATGCTTCCCATTTTTTAATTTGCTGTTGGTAACATCATAAGTTGGTCTCACTGTATAGAATTTAAATACTGTCTCAGACGATGGTCTGAGACAGTATTTAACAAAAGCAAAAACCGTTCGCTTTATACCCCTAATGGCAGTTACCTCTTTGAGTAAATTCCACTTCACTTCAATACACTGTGATCACTGCCACCTAGTGGTTCCTTTATATGCAGATTCTTAATACACGAATGATCACTACTGATAATCAGATCAAGAGTGTTACTCTCTCTAGTTGCCTCCCGAACATGCTGATGTACAAAACAATCATCCAATAAATCCACAAAAGCCTTGCTAGTGTGTGAGTGACCAACCCACAAATTCCAATCAATATCTTTGAAATTAAAATCCCCCATTATAAGACTCTCTGATTTACTGGCCCACTCTGTTTCCCTGTAGAGTTTTCTTATTATACTCATCAGAGGCATTAGGCCTATAGCACACTCCTACTGTCAATTTTGATCTTCCAATGCTTATGTCACACTAAACTGACTCGACACTGCATTGTCCAGCGATGTCAACTGGCTTCACTTCATATCTTAGCAATAAATAAACTCATGCACCAACCATAAGAATAAGTATTTTACTGTAACTGAAAATTTACAAATTAAAATAATTAAAATTACTACACTATGTATTTACAAATACTGATATTATAAGAAATTAAATTATGTACATTGTGAAAACATTAAAACTGTAATAAAATCCTTGCAATAAAATATAATAAAATAAACCGGATTAAAAGCGATAAAAACGATAAAAAATCTGGAGCTTTCGGAAGCATCGGCTTCCTTCCTCAGCAGTAACAAAACTTCCTGCAACACTTCCTTATATAATTGGCTCACGGTACTTATACACGTGGTTCAGTCGGCGCATGGTCTGAACTGGAAGCAGAAACAGCTCAGGAGCGTGCCAAGCAAAACCGTTCATCCATACTTAGGACAATGGTTTCAAACAGAGGATGCATATGCATACCTCTGTCCCTATTCATGATTGTTGTGGGATGAACTGATTTGTAAGTTCTCGAGCCATTTACAGTCCCAGAACCTATGCGCTCGATCCACAATATCCGCATCCTCTGGGGAGATCTGATGCTGCCTCTCCCAAAAATTCTCGGCCACAGCAGACTTGTTGTAATCAGCGGTTTTAATAGCATTTGCATGCTTCCCCCAGACGATCCTTGAGCCGTCATTTTGTCTCGCCCACATAACATTCCCACAATCCGGGCATTTTATCCTGTATACCAGGGGCTCACATCTGGTGAGCATGGGCTTGGCACACCCAGGGTCCTGAGCTGGATATCATCATTCTTCTCTTCCTTGGTGATTTCCTTCTACTTCTTTCTCTCTCTCTCTTAGGGTAGATTAGAATTTTTTTTTGGCTTGTGCAGCAAAAGCCTCAGGCTTCCTTGCACCATATGGCTAATGATAATAATAAAAAAATAATAATAATACCACTCCACTACTCAGGTCCTTTTACTTGGGACACAACTGTGTGCAACCTCCACCCGGGAAGCTGCACACAGCGTGTTTTATAACCACGCAAAATTCTCGCTAGATGCTCAGTAACGCCCGGATAGTAAGGAATATATGCGGTAGCCACAGGAACAAACGGTTCCTGACGGTTGGACTCTGTTCCTCTACTAAATCTGTCTATGATCCTCTGGGGGTATCTGCATTTTCAAAGGTCTGCTGTGGCTCATCTAATTTCACACACTTTGTCCTCAGAGGTAGTACATAGTGTGCATAGTGTTAGGGTCGGGAGCCACCTGTGGTTTCCCACATCTGCGCCATATGTACACTGTGAAGAAATACAGAACACTGTAAATGCCAGAAAAACTGTAGTGTGTTGAATGTGTAGTTGTGTGTTGGGTTCTGTTGTGTGTCCTGGCATTTGGCTGCAGGGCCCCTGGTGGAACCCCACATTGCCCGCACACACACCACTAGGAGGTAGCCAGGCTGCCCATTATTCTCTGGCAGGTCTCCGTCAGGGTCGCCTGAGCTTCCTGAACGGAGACCAATTAAAAAAATAAATAAAATAATAATAATAATAATAATAAAAAATAAAAAAATATATATATAAAAAAATAAAAAATAAATAAAAAAAATAAATAAAAAATAAGGTAGAGTGCGGCAGTACAGGGTGTACGGAAGAAGATGGGGGATGTAGGTAAGGGCATCCCGTAAATTGACAGTGGACCATATGCCCCACCAGGAGAAAAGGGGGAGGGGATAACTCCAGAAGGGTAGAAAAACCACTCAGCGAGAGTGCTGAGTGTGACTTATATTTTGTGGTGGAGTGGTCAAGACCACTGGAGCCTACCAAACCATATGGAAAGTTAGCAGGTAATCCTATTTTGGATGTTCCAGGGTTAGCAAGTTGATACTGGTAAAACAGTCAAGTACAGATTTTTTATTTCAAGTTTGAGTAAGTCCTTTACAGGTTTCTATCCCTGGCTTGAGTTGGTTGTAGAGTCCTGCGCCTAGAAAAGAGGTTCTGTGCGTACTCCATTAATGATTTATAATATTGTTCTTCAGAAATTAGCAGGGGCTCCTGTCCTTGAGGTATGTGTTGTAGCCTGGTGTACAGTGTTCCTCGAAGATCGTTATAAATTGGGCAGTTATAAAGAAGATGGTCCCAATCTTCAATTTCTCCACATCTACAGTAGGGGTTATTGATGATTCCCAAGGTAGTCAACTTATGATTTATAGAGCCGTGTCCAGTTTATAATATATGTACAGTAGAGGCCAGGAGAGAACCAAGGCGGCGACTTTGGATAAACTAGTTTGACATCCGGGATGAATTTCTTAGTTATCAGGCCCTTGTCCGTCTCCTCCCATCTTGTCTGCCAGATTTGTAGTAGCATGGCAGCTAGTTTTTTCTTTTCTTGCTTGCAGTCAGTGCGGGTGTCGATGGTATGTCCAAAGATGGTAGCTGGGATTCCCCGCGGCAGGCAGTAGTGCAATCCTCGACGGATAACCTCCAAGTCAAGGGGGAGGACACCTGCAAGAACCTGTAGGGCCAGAGAACTTACTGTGCAACAGGCCCTGGTAATGGCAAGCAGTATACTTCACTGAATTGTTTCCAGTTCGCATTTATTGAGAACAATTATTGCTCTATGGTACCAAATCCCGGATTCGTATGTAATAACAGGGAGGAATATAGCGTTATACAGGAGTTTGAGTGTTCTGCGGTTCAGACCCCAGTCACACCTGCTTACTCGGACGATTAAGGCTGCATAATTTCTGATTTTTACTTGAAGGTATGAGAGGTGCGGGAAGAAGGATAGTTTTGAATCCAGGATGATACCCAGGTGTTTTAGGGAAGTTACCAGCTTGATGGTTTTTCCTTGTACCTTGATCTGAGGTGGCCTTGATATTTGTAGGGTGCCTTTGAGAAGTATGGATTGTGTCTTCTGTGGAGAAATCCAGAGCTTGTGTAGAATTGCCCAGTCCTGTAAGATCTGTAGTGCCTGATTTCCAGCGGCCTCGAGAGCTGCTCTGGTGTCCGCTGCGATGGAGATGGTAATATCATCTGCGAATGCTTGGATAGTAACAGGGCCCAGATCCAGATCAAGTAACTCATCAAGGATGATGTTCCAGAGGAAAGGGCCGAGGACCGAACCCTGTGGGCAGCCTCTGTAGATAGATTTGGTGAGCTTCTGGTATGGTGAGGAGATGGTGATCTTCCTGTTGGAAAGGTAACTTTCTATACACCTGTATAAGTTTGCTGGTATGCGTGCCAATCTTAGCCTGCGAAGAATGCTTGGCCACCAGAGCATGTCAAAGGCCCCCGGCAAAGTCAATGGTTATGAGGAGAAAGTACTTATAATTAGTGTTGGCTGCAGCTTGGGTTATTTGGTAGAGAGCATCCTCTGTGCAGTGTCCTGGGCGAAATCCATACTGTGAATTGGATTGTAGGCCAGCTTCTGTGTAGTGTGTTAGGAGTCTGGTATGGAGGAGGCATTCAAGTAGTTTGCTCAATGTGGACAAGAGGGCAATGGGTCGGTATGAGTTAGGCTGTTCTGGAGGCTTCGATGGATTTTTCAGTATTAACTTTAATTCAGCTATTTTCCAGCTTTCTGGGAAGGATCCCTGGGTTAGGCATTTATTGAACAGGTTAAGCAGAAATTGGAGATTTACCTGGGCCACCTTTTTTAGTATTTCTGGTTCAATGCGATCTAGTCCTGGGGATTTTTTATCCTTCATTTTGCCAATGGCTTGCTGCAGTTCTTCAGTGTTAAATTCTTCCTCCACAGAGTCAATGTGGTAATTGTCATTATCTAGACAAATTTGCTGCTGTTGTGTTGTGAGATGATCGGCGTCGCCGATAAAGAGAGTATCCAAGATATTCATCATAGATTGCTCCCATGATGTTGTCATGATTCCTTGTGGTGTTATTGTGGAATGGACTACTTCTCCTCTTGGCAATTTGTTGGTAGTAACTCGGTACACCACTCCCCAAGGGTCCAAGTTACCAGTGGTGGTAACCAGCACTCCCATGTAGTTATTTTTCGCTGCCTGATCATGGAAGTGTATTGGTTCCTGGTCCTCTTGTAGTCTTCACAAAGGGCTTACACATCAGTAGCTGGCCAAGAGGTGCAAGCTCTCTGAAAAGCTTTCCTCTTGTTATGAACAGTCCAGCGTAGACGTTCGAGTTCCTGAGACCACCATGGTACAGCACTTGGAAGAGGCTTTTTCTTGGGCATAGATTGATTGCAGGAGAGGGTGATGATGTTAGTTACAAGCTTTTGATGCTGCTCTGGATTCAGGAAGAGGATATCAGAAGGGTGATCCATGATTGTTGACTGGAGAGAAATGGTGAACAGCTCCCAATTGGCTTTGCTAATGGCATAGCGGTTGATATCGTAGTGCAGAGTAGGAGTTGATTCTATATTTCTTGTGAGGCTGTATGTAATTGCTCTATGGTCGGAGGTGGTCCAGGCTTCATTTACCTGCCACCCCGACACCTTACTTGAGATTGATCTTGTAGCAATTGTTATGTCTATTGTAGACTCCCACATAGTACTAGAGAATGTTGGGAGGTTATTGGGCCTGTTTATTATATTAAATGGTGAGGTGGCTAGAAAGTCTTCCAAAAGCCGCCCATTATGGCAACCAGGTCGGCCAGCTGTGAGGCTGTGCCAAGCAGGAGAACGGCAGTTAACATCTGCCCCCAGGATGATTTTAGCGTTAGGTAGAGTAGTGGTAACAGTTCTTAGGTAGTCAATAGCTGGGCCAATGTTTTGACTGGGTCTAGAATAGAGTGACATTAAATAGAAGGCACCTAAGGAGCCAATTACTTGGGCACACACTGCCCAACCTGTGCAGAGAAAAGAGATTTTGGTGACCACAGTGTAACTCTGCTCTATCTAGTAGAGCTTTTACCACACTATTATGTTGTCCAGCTTGTGCTGAACTATAATGGGTGTACTGGCCTCTGCACATAGGTTTTTTATACACTGAAGTTTTGATCCTAGGGTCTATCCTAGAGACCAGTACATCCAAGAATGGAAGGGTATCTCCTGTCTCCACCTCTGAGGTAAATTGTATAAATCGGGAGAAGCTATTAAGCCAATGGAGTTCATCATCCTCTCTCTCCCCTTCTGGACCATGGTAAAGGTCTACCATAGAATGAGGTATGTAGAGGCATCTACATACCTCTTCCATTTCTTTATGAGAAACTGACATCCACCACAAACCCTGCCCTCTAACTCCTCGATGGCCAAATTGGCCACGATGGCACTATTGGGAGATCCCATGTACCGTGAACCTGTTTGTACATAACACTTTGGTACACCATAGTGGTGCTGGCCAGACAAAGTTGCACACCAGAACAAATATCCTCTACATTTAAAAGTGATCTATTACCCAAAGAGACATCATTACTCAATGCTTTTCTAACACAATATATTCCATGTTTAATTGGAATTCATGTGAATAGTGACACAACATCAAAGGAAATCATGCTCAAATTTTCATTTACAATCAAATCTGTCACAAAACCCACAAATTCTTTGCTGTCTTTTATGACATAGTTGGACTAACCCACTACAGGCGAAATCAATTTAGCCAAGTACCCCGACAAAGCATATGCGGGGCTTCCTATAAATGATACGATGGGTCTGAGAGGGACTTCCATCTTATGAGGTGCATATATACTTGCATGTGCACCAATGCTAGGAGTTTAGTAAATAAATTTGATGAATTTGAGGTATTGCTCAAAACATCAAAGGCAGATATTATTGGTATATCAGAGACGTGGTCTCACATAGATATAAGGAATGCAGAACTGGAATTTGGGGACTACAATGTGTACAGAAAGGATAGACAGAATAGGAAGGGAGGAGGGTTTATGCTATTAGTTAAGAAACACATAAGATCCAAGGAAGTGAAGCCAGTCAACATCACTGGACAGTGCAGTGTTGAGTCAGTTTGGTGTGACATAAGCATTGGGAGATCAAAATTGAGAGTAGGAGTGTGCTATAGGCCTAATGACTCTGATGAGTATAATAAGAAACTGTACAGGGAAATAGATTGTGCCAATAAATCAGAGAGTCTTATAATGGGGGATTTTAATTTCCCAGATATCAACTGGAATTTGTGGGTTGGTCACTCACACACTAGCAAGGCTTTTGTGGATTTATTGGATGATTGTTTTCTACATCAGCATCGGGAGGCAACTAGAGGTAGTAATATTCTTGATCTGATTATCAATAGTGATTCTTCATGCTTTAAGAATCTGCAGATAAAGGAACCATTAGGCAGCAGTGATCCCAGTGTGCTAAAGTGGGATTTACTCAAAGAGGTAACTACCATCAGGGGTAAAGGGAAGGGTTTTTGCTTTCGTATAGGCGACTACGATGGTCTGAGACAGTATTTAAATTCTATACAGTGGGACCATCTGATGATGTTACCAACAGCAAATTCAAAATGGGAAGCATTCAAAGAACTTATATTGGAAGCTACTAGGCTTTACATACAAACTAAGAAATATTGGGGACTACAAATATTTAGCCTAAATGGATGTTAGATGAACTAATGAGGCATATGGCAGAGAAGAAAAATGCATGGGATACATATAAATTAACATGTGCACAGAAGCCTATGATAGATATAAGCTGGTCTGTAACTAAGTTACAAAGGAGGTTAGGCAGGCGAAGGCAGATTACGAGAAATCTTTGGCAAAGGATACAAAGAAAAACAGCAAAGAGTTCTTTACTTATGTAAACTCTAGAAGGAAGGGAATGAATCAGATTGGTCCACTTGACATCAACTGTTGAACTGTTGATGATCCTGCTCAGGTAGCTAACAAACTAAATGAATATTTTGCATCGACATTCACACATGAGGAGTTATTCAGTGAGGGGAATGCCATATGTGTATTCAACTCTGGCAGTAAGCTAGATAATCTTGTAATAACTGAGAGTAAAGTGGAGGAGAAATTGTTGAAGATAAACACAAGAAAGGCACCTGGGGTGGATGGGATCTATCCAGTTATATTAAAGGAGGCAGCAAAGGAAGTGAACAAACCCTTAGCCATAATTATGAGAGCTTCCTTGGACTTAGGGGAGGTACCCATAGACTGGAGATGTGCAAATGTGACCCCAATTCACAAAGGAGGATCAAAGGCTGACACAAGTAATTATAGACCTGTGAGTTTAACTTCTGTTCCAGGAAAATTAATGGAGGAACTGTTTAAAGAAGCAGTGCAGGATCATCTTAACAAGGTTTCAGTTATAGCTCAGACACTGCATGGTTTGTTAAGTGAAAGTTTTGCCTGACCAATTTGATTGGATACTATGATGCAGTCACAAAAGAACTGGACGCAGGGAATTACTATGATATTATATATTTGGATCTTAGAAAAGGTTTTAATACTGTTGCACATGGAAGATTGCTGCACAAATTGGAGCAGTGTGGCATTGGAGGCAAATTGCTGCTATGGATAAAGGGATGGTTGAGGGGGAGAAGACAGAGAGTGGTAATCAATGGACACTGCTCATCTTGGACTAATGTTATTAGTGGAGTCCCTCAGGGTTCAGTTTTGGGTCTGTTATTGTTTTTTGCATTTATAAATGATATTGATGATGGTATATCAAGCTTAATGTCCAAGTTTGCAGACGATACAAAGGTTGGCAGGGTTGTTAAAGACTCTACTGATGCTATGCTGCTACAAACTGGGACTCATGAAGAACCAGGATGGAGAAGCTTTCACGTAGCGAGAGGACAATTTCTACTGTTGAGTGATGCTAAGGTTAAGGTAGAAATCTTTCTTGGTCCGCAAATTCGTGAACTTTTAAAGGATGACAACTTTGAGTGAGTCCTCCAGGGTAGTGAGAATGCAGCTTGGGAAGCCTTTAAAAGTGTTGTGCATGACTTCCTGGGAAACCGAAGGGCTGGAAACTATGTTGAGACTGTGAAGAATCTTCTAGAAAAGTATTATCAATTAGGCTGCAACATGTCACTGAAAATCCACTTTCGCGACTGTCATCTGGACTTCTTCCCTGACAACTGTGGTGCAGTGAGTGATGAGCATGGTTTGCAATTCCACCAAGACATTTCAGCAATGGAAAGAAGATATTATGGTAGGTGGAATGCTCCTTTGCTTGCTGACTACTCTTGGACAGTAGCAAGAGATGCCCCGGAAGTGGAATACAAGCAACAAGCAAAAAGAAGGCGCTATTGTGAATAGGCCACATTTTGAGAAAGTACTTTCGGTTCCTGTGCAGTTTTCTTCTGTTCTTATTTTTTTACATTTTAATTAAAAGCAATTGTGATTTATGTTGTATCAAGAAAATGTAAATATGAGATTGTTTTACTATTTTCACTCTGACTACTACTGAAATCACCATATTCTTAGACAATAGCGAAAGTACTGTATCTCAAAAACTAGAGCCAATAAAAAATTTTTGAAGCTATATTCATTTTTCTCGACCCAAAAATTAATAAAGTTTGCATATTTTAAAAAAGGAAACAAATTCAAAGAATTTTTTTCTTGAACAGTGTAATTATCCAGTTGACCTTTGAATAAATTTTTGAATAAAAAAAAGTTTACCTGCAAGGGCAACTTGTACAGGTCGACCATCACTAATCTGGCCACAGGTAATCCAGTTCCACCGCTAATTCAGACGCAATTTCCACGAACCTAATTTCAAATCTCCCGGGTCGGTGCACCGACCTGCCACTACTGTTTTGGTGGTGTTGGTTGCAGCATCAGCTGTTAGTGCAAACTTATAAACACTGGCAAGCCATTCCCACTTGTTTTTCTGCATTTGTTATTATAACCTGCTCAATTTAGCCCCAGCCATGGTTCTAATGCATAAAGGAAGTGTCTCTCATGGTGTAAAGCGCAAGCACCGTACATTGTCCATAACAGATAAAGTTGAACTTCTGAAAAAACTCAACAGCGGTGTGTCTGTGAGAAGTTTAACTCTGCTTAATTGTAAATTCCAGCAGTTTCTCTCAGTTCCTTTTATCTTAGTAATTTTCTTTTAGCCATTCCTTTTTAGATTTTTTTTTTTTTTTTTTTTTTTTACAATGCACTTGTACAAACTTACGGAAAAACACAACACAATATGATGGATAATACAGCGCGCTAACGAACTTGTTTTCACAAAATCTCTAACAATACTGACAAACTTATTGCGATGTTTGAGAGTTTATTTTATCATAATTAGTTTTATTGCATTGCTCGCCACGAGTTCAATAAACTAGTAAAAAAGGCCTACATGCTCTGGATTCATTACGAAAATTTATTTTGTTTCTCAGAGCAAACTAAACATAATTACAATTAATAAGCTTTCGGCTGGGAGGCAGCCTTCTTCAGATTGAATACATGAATGGCAGTTGGAATAGAGATGTGCACTGCCAGGATGGTGCGTGAGGTGCGCGGTTAATTGTTCGTTGATGTTTGTGGCTGTGACATATGGTGGTGACGTGGCCAGCGTTTGCCTGTGGATAGAATTACTGCCTCTGTGATGGGGTTAACTTGGCAACCACTGTTCCTGTTCAAAGAGGCATCCGAGCATTTTATATTTAACGATTCCAACCAGGTGCGCTTTAGGTAATGGTGCGACCTGTCCACAACCACAACATCGTGGTGTGGGTCGATGTCGTGGCGGGTTGTCCAGACATGCTCGGCAATAGCTGAGTGTTCTACATTTGCCAAACGGATCGCCCTTTTATGTTCTGAGAGACGTTTCTCGAGTCGACATCCAGTCTCTCCAAAGTAGCAGCTGGTGCAGTCACGGCAAGAGATGCGATAGACCAAACCGCTCTGTAGAAGAGTGGGGACGGGTGTTTTTACGTTGGAGATAAGAGAACGCAGTTTCTTGCCTGGAAGTTGGATGCATTTTATCCCATATGATTTTAGGATTCTACCGATCTGTTGTGACAGGTTGGGGTAGTATGGGATAAATGCCCTCGTGGATGACTCGTCACTGTTGGCGTTGCTGTTGGTTGTCACGTTGTCATGTGCCTGTCGATCACACCTGTCAAGGACGTCGATGGGATAGCCACACTTCGTAAGGTCTACTTTGACTCTGGTGATCTCTTTGCGTCTCTCATCTGCAGAGCTGGAGTGTGTCCAGGCGCCAGTTAGCAAGGTTCGGGCAGTGGAGAGGAGGTGGCCCCGCGTGTGTGCTGACCGGAAGTTGGTAAATTGGCCAGCACACATAGGTTTGCGATAAACTGTCGTCTTCAAGCATGTGTCTTCGTGCTGGACAAGTGTATCTAGGTATGGTATAGAGTTGTTCGACTCCAGCTCAATCGTAAACTTTATGAAGGGCGATAGTGAGTTGAGGTGGGTTAGGAGTCGTTGACCTGAGTCTCTAGGGATGACAACGAACACATCGTCTACATAGCGACACCAAAAGGCGATGTGTTCGTTGACACATCGCCTTTTGGTGTCGCTATGTAGACGATGTGTTCGTTGTTTAGTTTGCTCTGAGAAACAAAATAAATTTTCGTAATTCAATAAACTAATCACAAACGACCTTCATATGTATGCCGTAATAGCGCCACACATGTGGCCGACACGGCTTCTCAAGAAATAAAGTAAACATATGTGGTGGTCAGGTTGGGCACATATATGCAACATAAAAAACAGACTTTTTTTTATATATATATTTTAAGTGAAAAAACGACAACACTAACATTACAATATTTATTTTAGAATTACTAATCAAATTATTTCCTAAATATTTTTTGGCCCCTGGGGAATTTTTTTCTTAAACTAGCTTGGCAGTCAATGTGTTAAAAGTAGAAGGAGGTGGTTAGCTGTTGGGTAAAATGTATGTGCTAAAATAACCATCGGTGATCTGGCAAACTCACTAATCCGGCACCCCCTCAGGTCCCAATGCTGCCAGATTAGTGATGGTTGACCCGTACTAGTAAACAATGACTCTCTGACTAAAAGAAAATTTCATACAATCTAATCTAAACCTCAACTCCTGTAATTTGAATTTATGACCCCTAGTTCTGGAATTGTTTAGAACAGTGAGAATTCCACCTTCATTCATTTTACTAATCCCTCTCAGAGCCTTATAAACCTCAATCAGGTCACCTCTGAGGTGCCTGATAGGCAAACTTTGTAGCCCATCTTTGGTCCCTTTCGAGAAACTTGATGTTTATTTTTCAGATGAGGTCTCCATACTTAAACACAGTATTCCAAATATGATCTTACAATTGCCTTATACAATCTATACAGGATAGCGTTTGATAAATCATTGGTAGGACACCATGGGTTTTCCAGGCTGCTTCTCTGCACTGCTCAGAAAACTTCATCTGTTCCTGTATTGTAACTCCCAGATCCCCTTCCTCCTCCACTGTTTTTAATTCAACCCCACCAAGTGTATAATTTATTCGAGGGTTGCTTTTCCCGAAGTGTAAGAACTTTCATTTAGCAGCATTAAAACATAGCTGCCACTTCTCTGGCCATTTCTGAAGTTTGTTTAACTCATCCTGAAGGAGTGCTGCTTGGAACTGATCATTAACAACTCTGCCAAACTTTAAATCATCTGAAAATTTTGACATTACGCCTTCTATCCCTTATTTGATGTTATTTATGAAAATGAGAAAAAACAGTGGTCCAAGAACTGATCCCTGAGAGACTCTACTCCTGACATTACACCAATCTGAAGAATATCCATTAATCACAATTCGCAACACATTGGCAGTTCTCCAATCCAGAGGAATCCCCCACGAGTCCAAAGATGCTCTCATAATTAACCTCAATTGTTCAATACACTCCCTCGCACTCTCCCTCAAAACTACAGGGTATATGGCATCAACTCTGGGAGCATGACTTTATGCTCAAAAGTTTTTCTAATAAACAATCATTTCTAATTATGACATCACCAATTTCATATGGCTCAGTCTCACTTGCACAGCTTCTTTTCAGCATAAAGGGTCTTTCATCAGTAAAGACAGATGCAAAGTACCTGTTCAATTCATCTGCAACATCAGTTGGGTTTTCTAAGATTTTCCCACACCCAGTGCATGCACGAGAATCCAAGCTGATTCGCTTTTTTCTTCCTTGTATTCACATAAGTGGAAAATTCCTTGTCCCCATTCTTTGTTCTCTTAGCCAGCCTTGACCTTCCTGACCTATTTGTGGTACTATTACAAATCAACTTGTACCCGTTGTGGGCTTCAGTACTTTTCATCACTTTGTAACTGTCCCATGCTATCTTTTCTGCTCTGTTTGACCAGCTAGCTCTGCAGCCATCCATTTCAGCATCCCCCTCCTGCAATATTTTCTGAACAGTACGCATGCATTCATGATTTCTGTGATTTTTGCTTTAAAAGTATTCCATATTTCAAATGTATTCACCATCCCTCAGCATTCTGGCCAGTTCACAGATGCCGCATAGCAGCTTAAACTTTCCCTCTTCTGAAGTTTAAACTTGTGCCTTTACCTGTAATTACTTCAACATCTTTCTTCATCTTCCAGCTGATGATTGCATGATCACTTGCTGACAATGGTTCCTGTACTTTAAGCCCTGTGATATCATCTCATTTGTTAGTAATGATGAGGTCAAGAATATTCTTGCCCCTAGTTCTTTCTCTAATATGCTGGTACAAATAATAATTATCTAATTTATTTAAACAAGTTTTTCCCCCATCCTAAGTTTCCCCTCACTTATTCCAATCAATCTGTGGCAGATTAAAGTCACCCCATAATCAGACATTCATGCTTTCTTGCCAATTCCATTTGCACGTAAAGGTACTCGTTATATTCTTCATAATCTTCTGGTCTGTAGATTACTCCCACTCTCATTGTTCCTTTGCCTCTGACTAACTCACACAGGCGCCTCCGTAGCCAAGTGGGAAGGAGCAGCAGTGCATAGCACACACTTCTTGATTAGACCAGGGTTCGAGCCCGTCACCACCAAATACGGACGATGCGGAAAGGTCATGAAATGACCACCGCATATTCTCGAAGCAATATGGCCTTAGTTGCTAATGCTCCTAAAAACCAAATAACAACAACAATAACGACTAATTCACACCGCTCAGCTTCTATGCTGGTAGACATAACTTCAGACTGAGAAAAGCTCTTTTCGTGCTCAGGCTGATTTCGATAAGAAGCATGAGCCCTCCACCCCTTCTATCTTTCCTAATTACATTATACATACTATAGTGGAACTCGTCATCACCAATTTCCAGGTGGCACCTCGTTTCTGTTAGCTCTACTATATGAGCATTACTTGTCAAAATCAGGAGTTCAAATTCGGCCATTTTATTGACAATGCTCCTGACATTACTGTAGACACAGTTGAGACTAAGTAATCTTCTATGGTTTATTGAAGTTATTTATGTTTGTATCCAAAGCTATATCTTTCCTTTTATTTGAAACATTGCTACCCTCAGAACATCCTATCAACATTGGCTCTTGTGGCAACAAAGACTTCTTGAGGTGAGTGTATGCATTCAGTAATGCTGCGTTCTTATGTACCGCCAGTAATCAAAATAAAATTTGCCACCCTAAATGTTAAATACTGATAAGTGTTAACCAATCAGAAAACAATATCAAAAAAATTCGGCACCCTCTTGAATTGCCACCCGTGAACGACGCTTACCTTGCCTATCCCCTTGCGGCTGCCCTTGAATGCATTACTTTGACCCATATCATCAGATAAACACACATTATCTAAAATACCCAACTCTTCCCTAACCAGCCATTTCCTTGAACTCTTAGGATATCTTCAATGATACTGGCAAAACTCCTTACATCACCTTTGTTCAAATCAATACCGGCTCTACAAAATAGATTTCTACTACCTACAAATGCAGGCCACACCGATAACCTCCCCCCCCCTTCACCAAGAGCTTTGCATATTCCCTCAAGTCTCAATTTAATCCACAAGGCTTTCAGCATATAGTCCCTCCTATAATGTCTAGGCAGAATTGCAGACATATACACATTGTGACCTAATTTTCTCAGCATAGTCCTGTATTTCTCCAACAGATGGCCAGGTCATGTATGCTTAATATCATTCATCCCCACATGAATAATAATTCCCTCTCTCTCTTTACCTCCCTTAAAATCTGACAATCTGTTGGTAATATCATCAATTATAGCTCCTGACAAACACTCTGGTTCTAGACCACTTATCTCTATTACAAAAAATGTTATCTGTTTCCTTGACAATAGAGTCATCCAATAAAACTTGATCACCTTCAACCAGAGCAGTCTGCTCTCGACTATTCTTTTCTGGGTCCCAAATCGGGGGGGGGGGGGTGCCCCACTTGCAGGTCAGGAGATACTTGAGTCCCTGATGAGCTCCCAGTTACGTTTGTTTCTTGGCAAGCACGCATTATTTCAGTGACTCAAATTCATCTTGTAATGCACCAGGTTGTAATTTGGTACATTCCTTATATTGGTTGCAAAGAAAAGAATTGCCAGATGAGCTAGGTCTGTCTCCTAGGCCAGCCTTAAAATACATGCAATGGGCTGTACAAATGAAGTCAAGACTCACACTGGAAATGCTTGTGGGCATTTCCATTGTGCAGAGTGGCTGAAAATTTAAAAAAAATGGAGTTCATTTGCTAAAAGCAAAAAATTTCTTTTGTGCTGAGCTGTAAATCAGAACAAATTTTATAATTTTATAAACATTTTATTCATATACATATAGTAACATCAGCACACAAGCAAAAAACAAATAAAACTGTGTCAAGTCTAAATAAAAGCCAAGCATTACTGCAAAGCTCAGTCAGAGTGGAAATACTAAGTAGTTTTTAATTTCATGTGCCTTTACATTTATGGCACTCATTGGTTGACCGCTTAAGAATGACTGCTCATATGTGTTATGCCATACCATTGCCTTAACATTTGCATTTTGAATGCAGCTGTGCATTGTGGTGCATCACCCCTAGAGCTGTTTTCCACTTATACGCTTAAAGGTAGCAAACATGTTAAAAACAATTTGCACAACTAAGAGATGAGAAGAATAATGCGCTGATCTTGTTATTTGATGGTGGTACAAACTGGTATTTTAGGTTATGTTATATATACAAAGTTACATTATAAAATGTTTGCATTGTTAAAATTTATTGTTTACATAAAGTTAGATTATAAAAACATTTGCATTGCTATAAATTCATTGTTTACATAAATTTACATTATAAAAATGTTTGCATTGCTATAAATTTATAGTTTTTAGGTCTAACAAAAACACTTCTCGTACTGATCGTTACACTGCTACAGAAGTATGCAAGAAACTTCCGAGTAGTTTCCTCTTATATTAATGGCATAACAATTGCAGCAGAATTCAAATGTTCTTCTTTCAGTACAACAGAAGGTTGGCAAAAGTCAACCTCAAAATGCCAAGTAATTACTTGGCTTACTTAATGAAAGAGAGAGAGAGAGAGAGAGAGAGAGAGAAAAATAATAATCACGCTACAGAATTTAAATTGAAAGTTCCATTTAGCAGCTCCCAAAAAAGCTTTGCACTCCGGAATACATTGATAGCAGATATTTATAGCTGAATAGCATTAACTTTGCCCTAAGAAGAAAGCAAAGGTAAAAAACTCAAAGATAATTAAGTCCTTTTGCCTTGAAAGGCTACTTCATATTGACATTGGTCACTGTGGGCTGAAGTTATCTGTTTTTATATATGCCATGTTGCATTGGTTTTTATTCTATAGAATATAGCCTTCCATGACAACTTAGCCAACACAATACATTGCTGTCTGCCACTCGTTTGGAGAAGTCGGCGTTTTATTCCTATCAACAACTGGAGGCATTTGTAAAGTCCTCGTGTGAAGCTGTAGTTAGCTGATCGTACTCAGAGAGAGAGTGTCAGGTCTTTCCCTATGCTTCCCTAAAGTTCAGTTTTTCTAATTTATCAAACCCCTGTAAAGAATAGAAGGAAACCTAGTTATAAAAATGCATTTCTGTTTTCATAAGGTTACATGTGTTACAGTGCTATTATTCATACACAGCTATGTTGAATTACAAAGTGGTGATTTAAAAAGTATACTTGAAAATGCATCTATATTCAGCATAATTTTATGCATAATTATTGTGATCCAGAGATTCAAGCTATAAATATATTTTATTAATCACTGTGTAATGGTACTTTTGTAAAAAAAAAAAAAAAAATTTAAGATTTAAATATTGATAAAAGATAAAAAATGTTATTGTTATTAATTTATTACATTTTTTATAAGTGATATAAATATTTCCCAATTACCATTTTGCTAAAAAAGTTTATTTTTCAGAAATTTGCAAGTGTTCCATTATTCTTAAAGTGTTTGGAGATTATGTTGATCATAGCTTTCGTCAT
The DNA here is from genome assembly GCF_048544385.1 of Mastigoproctus giganteus. Classification (NCBI taxonomy): domain Eukaryota; kingdom Metazoa; phylum Arthropoda; class Arachnida; order Uropygi; family Thelyphonidae; genus Mastigoproctus; species Mastigoproctus giganteus. Next base: position 108,496,687 of record NC_143576.1, on the reverse strand, counting down.
CTTATACTGCATTGGACGAATCCTTAATGTCGGGCTATTTTTTGACCCATATAATGGAAAAGTGATACTCTGTGTTGGCCTATTATATTTCTATTACCGGACGATTGCAATTTATTTGCCAATTTCTCCTACTTTAGGGCCTCTTCTGTATCGAGTTAAACTAATGGTAATCTTCCTGTCTTCCAATCAGTTATTAAAGACTTATTACATATACTTAAGTATCATGTATATGAATGCTAGCTAACTAGGAACCTATATATAGTGGATTCTGATTATTTGGTCCACCAGTTAATCGGGGCAGCCGTTTATTTGGGACAAATCTTAAAGAACAGAACCAAATCAAGAAAATAGCCAGAGTTTACTTTGCTTAATCGGGGCAGGAGACCACAGCACTCGACATTACCCTACGATTCTCTCCGACCATACCACATGATTCGGTCAGATTTTTGGAGGTCAAGCTATAAAACAAAAAAAACAATTAGCAGTCCCCTGTTTATTGGGCTTTTCTGTTATGTTATTATAAATGGATAGTAAACTCGATATTATTGAATGCCGACAACTGGAATTCTGTGGGTTATTATGGTGAAATGTGTTTACACCCCCATGAAATCTTCACTCATACAAAAAAAATTAATTTTCAGAACCGTCTCTTCATTCCTATTTTTTAACTTCGTAACTTGTTACTCCATTCTCACTTGCACGTTTTGTGTTACTTGCAATTTGTGTGTACCAGTTGGTTGCTTATCTTTTTTACTGTTATAAATTTTAACCCCCACCCACAAATGTTACTGAACAGAAATTTCAACTAGTTAGTATGTGCATTAGCATTAGCAAGGGCACACGATGCAAGAAATCAAGCTTATATGGCATCACCCAAAAAAACACACACACCCTTCTCATTTTACCCATTCACTCACTCCAGATGTTTGTCTAGTTCTGCCTTGAATCTGTTTAAGCTATCAACTTCTACAATCACAGATAGAAGTTTGTTCCAGCAATCGACCACCCGCTGGCTAAAGGCAAACTTCCGCACATATGTCCTACAGCTGTCTTTCCTCAATTTGAATTTATGCCCTCTCAGGCGATTATTTTGAGCAAGAAGAAGAATCCCATCAGCATTGAGCATGCTGAAACCATTCAAGGCTTTATACACCTCAGTCAGATTACCTCTCAGATGCCTAGTCTCCAGACACTGTAATTTTCAAAGCTTAAGCCTTCCTTCATAAGAGCAACCCTTTCTTCCATTCACTGATCTAGTTGGCCCTTCTCTGTACTCGTTCCAACAGCTCTACATCCATCTTAAAATGAGATCTTCAGACCTGTATACAGTACTCAAGGCGTGGCCTCACTGTTGCATTATACAAAGGGATAATCACCTCTTATTCCTGCTAGAAAAATTCCTGTATATCATTGACAAGACACCATGAGCTACTCTTGCAGACTGTCTGCAGTGCTCAGAAAACTTCATATCTGCACAATTACCCCTGCACAATCAAGGTCTTTTTCACTCTATCACTGTCAGTGTAGTACCAGACAATTGATACATTACTCTGGGGTTACTGCTTCCCATATGCAGTACTTTACATTTGTAAATGTTAAACTTAAGTTGCCACCACTCAGTCCATCTGCTCAACTTTTCTACATCCTGTTGCAGCAGCATACTGTCATTGGTGTCATTAACAACCCTGATAACCTTCGTATCATCTACAAACTTGAACATTAAGCCTGATATATCATCATCAATATCATTAATCAATACAGAAAACAATAATGGACCCAACACTGGACCTTGGGGGACTCCACTAATAACATTAGTCCATGAAAAGCAGTGTCCATTGATTTCCAGCTCTCTATCTTCTCCCACTCAATCATCCCTTTTTCCTTAGCAACAATTTGCCTCCAATGCCACACTGCTCCAATTTGTGCAGCAGTCTTCCATGTGCCACAGTATCAAAAGCCTTTCTAAGATCCAAATATATGATATCAAAATTATTCTTTTGCATCCAGTTCCTTTGTGACTACATCATAGAATCCAATCAAATTGGTCACACAAGACTTCCCCTTAACAAACCCTTGCTGTGTTCAAGCTATAACTGAAATCTTGTCTCAACGATCCTGAAATTCTTCTTTAACCAGTGCCTCCATTCATTTCCCTGGAACAGAAGTTAAACTAACGGTCTGCAATTACTTGTGTCACCATTTGATCTTCCTTAATGAACTGGGGTCACATTTGCACAACTCCAGTCCACGGGTACTTCTGCCGAGTCCAAGGAAGCTCTCATAATTAAACTAAGGGTTTGCTTACTTCCTTTGCCGCCTCCTTTTATATAACTGGATAGATTCCAGGTGCCTTTCTTACGTTTATCTTCAACAATTTCTCCTCCACTTTACTCTCAGTTATTACAAGGTTATCTAGCTCACTGCCAGAGTTTACTTCACCTCTGGCATTCCCCTTCCTGAATAACTCCTCATGTGTGAATGTAGATGCAAAATAATCATTTAGTTTGTTAGCCACCTGAGCAGGATCATGAACAGTTGAACCATCAATATCCAGTGGACCAATCTGATTCATCCCTTTCCTTCTTGAGTTTACATAGGTAAAGGACACTCTTTTCTGTTTTTCTTTGCATCCTTTGCCAAGGATTTCTCATAATCTGCCTTTGCCTGCCTAATCTCCTTTGTGACTTGGTTACAGACCAGCTTATATCTATCATAGGCTTCCATGTCACCCATTAATTTGTATGTATCCCATGCATTTTCCTTCTCTGCCATATGTCTCATTAGTTCATCTGACATCCATTTAGGCCTAAACCTTGAACAATATTTCTTAGTTGGTATGTAAAGCCTAGTAGCTTCCAAGATATATTCTTTGAATGCTTCCCATTTTGAATTTGCTGTTGGTACATCATCAGTTGGTCCCACCATATAAAATTTAAATACTGTCTCAGACCATCGTAGTCGCCTTAACGAAAGCAAAAACCGTTCCCTTTACCCCTGATGGTAGTTACCTCTTTGAGTAAATCCCACTTCAGCACATTGTGATCACTGCCAACTAGTGATACCTTAATCTGCAGATTCTTAGTGCATTAAGAATCACTACTCATAGTCAGAAAAGAGTATTACTCCCTCTAGTTGCCTCTTGAACATGCCGCTGTAGAAAACAATCATCCAATAAATTCACAAAAGCCTTGCTAGTGTGTGAGTAACCAACCCACAAACTTCAACCAATCGCTGGGAAATTAAAATCCCCCATTATAAGACCTCTGAATTACTGGCCCACTATTTCTCTGCACAATTGCTCATTATACTCATCAGATTCATTAGGCCTATAACACACACACCTACTCTCATTTTTTCCTTTCCCAGTGCTTATGTTACACCAAACAGACTCAACATTGCATTGTCCACCAACGTCAATTGGATCCACTTCCTTAGATTTTGTGTTTCTTAACTAACAGCATAATCCCTCCTCCCTTCCTGTCCTGTCTGTCCTTTCTGTACACATTGTACTTCCCACATTCCAATTCTGCACTGCTTATGTCTGTGTGACACCACGTTTCTGATATCCCGAAAATATTTGCCCTTGATGTCTTGACCAGCACTTCAAGTTCATCAAATTTATTAACTACACTCCTAGCATTGGTCTACATGCAAGTATACGTGCACCTGTTTCTACTCTTAGTTACCCCAACACAGCTCATGTATTTACTTGTTCCACTCTGACTCCCAGCAGTCCTGGAAATCCCACTGCCTTGTTTTCCAGGCTGCTGTTCAATTGCATTTCAATAGAAGCAGTGCAAATTTCACCTCTGCCAGCGGCTACTCTTAATTTGTTAGTCTGTGTATTCCCCCCCTCCCAAGCTAGCAGTTTTCCGACCCATTAAGGTATGCAAGTAAGCATAAATTTATTTTATTTTGCTAACCTGTGGAAAATATTCTTCTGATTTTCACGTATCATTTAATTTTTTAATTGGTAAGGTAATAAAGTGTAAATTTGTACTTAATATATCTTTACTTTTATAGCCTGTGGATAATATTCTTCCTAATTTCGCTAATTAGAATCACTGTTTAATAGAATTAAAATTGAATTCACAAACCTGATCACAGTGACCCTCACTTACCACGTATATAGTGAATGGCACTTTACTATGGTGAGTCCATCATAACATGATTTGATCATACAGAAAATTAATCGTAAAGCTGTATTTTTAACTATTTACGTTAAAATTTGCATAATTGGGGCAACCGCTTAATCAGGCCAAAATGCACTAGTCCTGACGTGTCCCAAATAACCAGAATCGACTGTATATAAAAATGTCTGTTTCCTATTAATAAATGTTATGGAATAATAAATGTTTTGGAATAATGATTTCAAGGCTCTCAGCTAGTCATAAAGTTACCAACAGCAGTAAACAATTTTGTAAGAATTGCATTGTATTATCAGATGCATCAGAAGCAAAAATTTCTTGCAAACTTATGTTCGTCATTTGTAATATATCCATAAGTATAATGGATAAATTTAATGAACACAGTATAATGAACTTTTTAAAATAAATATTAGATAGTAGGCATGTAAACTGTATTGCCAAAAGTACTGGCACACCCACATTTCAAGATATTATTGAAACAATATTTAATAATATGTAAGCCTACCTTTGACCTTAATTACACACAGCGTCCTCGTCAGTAAACTCCAAACCATTTTTGATAAAAGGAAGACAGTATTTTGGTACATTCATCCCATTGGAGTTAAGGTTAGGGCCTCTGGGCAGGCCAATAAAGGCTGTACAGGTGATCTGGTGAGTATGGGCTTGGCAAACCCAGGGTCCTGAGCTGGCTATCACCATTTTTTTTATTTCTTAGTGATTTCTTTCTACCCCTCTCTCACTCTCAGGGTAACTTGGAATTTTTTTTTTTGGTTAGTGCAGCATAAACCCTGAGCTTCCTTGCACCATATGGCTAATAATAATAATAAATAATATATACAACTTTTTGACAAGGTAAGGTAACCTTTTTAAAGGTTCCCAAAATCTCAATCTTCTTCAAATTTCAATTTTTCCTAGTACATTATAACCCTAGTTATACTGCATCATCATGTAGAAACAGAAAAGGGGGGTATCCACTGATGCCAAAATGTAGGAAGAGTGGAATTATCCAGAATAGCCATGTATCTCATGGTATTAATTGTTCCAAGAGCAAATGCCAATCATCCAAGCCTAAACAACCCCAGAGGGTAACAGCATCTCTGCCAAACTTAACAGTTGGGATGAAACACTGGTAAATAGTGTTCTATTGTTATCCACCAAACTGAAATGTGGTCATTAGATGAAACCTTGCACTGTCACTCCATAATTATTAGTTGGTTGATTGGATTATTAGATTACATCAGCAAAGCACAAAGTAGCAGGAGTGCTGTGGCTCAGGGGAGAACCAAAGGGGGTGATTCTCCAATGCATCACAGCCTAAAAAAATGTGCAACTTGTGGAATGATTGTGGATTTTCTGGAACAGGACATGATCAAGCCATGGAGGATGTCTTTATGTGTGCTAGGTGCAGAGAGAGAGAGAGAGAGAGTCAAGAAATTAGGTACCAACTCAGCATTCTGCTGGGTGTTTATGAGAGTTTGAAGAGTAGGGCAGATGCCCTCAAAGGAAATAAAATGGGGGACCCCATTTTATTTCAGCTGAAAGCTTTTTCAAGCTTTCAGCTGTCCAACTCAATGCCAGAAGTCACTCTTGTGCATCAGGCAACACAGCGGCAATCATCAGGCAGAGTGCACCGGTCCCACAAGAGCTAGTTATTGTTGGTAACTCTATCTTCAGGAAGATGAGAAATGTATTATGCAAAAAGTACAGAGTATGTCTGCCAGAGGAAAAGTTGATGAAGTTGTAGAGCAGATATCAATTTTTAAGGGCAAAAAAAGGGTGATATTGTTGTACACGTTGGCAATAATGACATTAAAAGTAGATCTGCAAACTTACTTAACAAGTACAGTTAAGTAATTAAGTTAAGTACAGTTAAGTCAAGTACAGTCGATGTTGAGAAAAAGTTGCAAGTTAGGGTTAAATTTGCAAGTGTCTGCAATTCTGCCCAGACACGATAGGAGGGAATATATGACGTTGAGAGCCTTGTCAATCAATTCATCCCTGGAGAGTTGGGCAAGGATCACGGGGTAGAATTTTTTTCAGCATGGTCTATGCTTGTTAACAGGAGGGATTGCTTCTCAGGGATGGGACACACTTAAATAGAAAAGGTGCAAGAATATTTACTAATGCTATTGAGGCACTGTGATAGGTGGGTCTAAAAACTGCTAGCTTGTGGGGTTTCACAGATTAACAGTAGCCACAGGCAGAGGTGAAAAGGATTCTTGCACTGCTTCTATTGAAATGAGCAGCAGCGTGGAAAGCAAGGTGCTGGGGATATCCAGTACTGCTGTGAGTTATCATGGAACAAGTAAATACATAGCTGTGTTAGGATCACTAAGAGTAAGAACAGGTGCATGTACACCAATGCTAGGAGTTCAGTAAATAAATTTGATGAATTTGAGGTGCTGGTAAAGGCATCAAAGGCAGATATTATTGGGATATCAGAGACGTGGTGTCACACAGATATAATGAATTCAGAATTGAAATTTGGGGAGTACAAGGTGTACAAGAAAGGCTAGACAAGATAGGAAGGGAGTTCTAAGGATGTTCATCCATGTCAGCTGGATGTTCATCTAAGGATGTTCATCCAGCTGACATGGATGCACTGGGAAAGCAAAATTGAAAGTAGGAATGTGTTATAGGCCTAATACTCTGATGAGTACAATGAACAACTGTACAGCTTAGTATAGAGAAGTAGAGTGGATCAGCAAATCAGATTGTCTTATAATGGGGGATTTTCACTTCCCAGATAATGACTGGAAATTGTGGGTTGGTCACTTGTACAGTAGCAAGGCTTTTGCAGATTTGTTCGATGATTGTTTTCTGCAGCAGCAAGTTTGAGAGGCAAATAGAGGGAGTAATACTCCTGATCTGATTATCAGCAGTGATTCTTCATGCATTAAGAATTTGCAAATAAAGGAACCACTAGGTGGCAGTGATCATAGTGTGCTGATGTGGGATTTACTTAGATGTAACTACTATCAAGGGTAAAGGGAAGAATTTTTGTTTTCCTAAAGGTAACTATGGTGGTCTCAGACAGTTTTTAAATTCTATACTATGGCACCAACTGATGATGTTACCCAGGGGTCGGCAAACTTTTTTTGGAAAGGGCCAGATCGTAAAATTTTTAGCCTCAGTGAGCCAGTTAGCAAGCTCGAAGATATTTACATGGGTAATTCTACTCATAGAGCAACAAAAAAAAAAAACAGGTTCAAAATCTTTTTATTAGGAAGTTAAATTTTACATAATATTTATATACATGCTGACACTTACAAAAAAATGAATAAAATATTTCCATTTATTAATAAACGTATTATAGAACTGGTTAAATTTTGTACTAATGCGATGAATGTAATTGTTTTTTCTGAGATAATATTTCATCATACTGGAATTCGAAGTTAGTACTTCCTATCATTAAAGTTGTTTGGAAATGGTCATCCGTTAATAATGATCTGTGTTGCGATTTTACATATTTCATTTTCAAAAATGTCTTTTCACATTGGTAAGTACTCCCAAATACAGATATAAATCCCCGTGCGTATGATTTTAATTGACCGTATTTATCTTCCAAAAGATATTTATAGAATTGGGTTAGATCCATTTCTTTAAACCTAACATTTAGCATATCATCATTTTGCATATCAATCACTTCCAGTTGAAGGTCTGATGGAAGCTTCTCAAATGTACAGCCAAATGGATTTTGAAATATGGAAATGTCTTTTGCACTTGCATCAAGAGCCAAAAAATGCTGTTGTAACTGTAGTTTGAGTTCAGAAAATATATCCACCACAAATTTTTTTGGCAATGGGGATTTCACTAATAATTGAAATTTTTTACAGCATGGAAAATGGTCAAACTTGGTTAATGTGATTTTTGTTTCAAACAGTGCAAATTTTTGACGATATGACTTTATGATAGAATACGTTTCACATATGAGCACTGTTTTCCCCTGTAATTTTAAGTTAAATTCGTTAAGATATCCCATGATGTCTGTAGCAAATGCTAATTTCCATAGCCATTCATTGTTAGATAATAGTGGTTGTGGGCAGTTTTTCTCATTTAGAAAAATTTCTATTGCAAAAAATCTCAATAAAACTTTTCCATTGCTGAGCCATCGAACTGCTGTATGGTAGGGCAAACCAGAATATTTGGCTTCAATCTCTAATAAAAAATCACGAAACTGACGATAGTTAAGTCCATGAAAGCGAATAAAGTTAACTGCTGACACAACTGGTTCAATAACACATGACAGATTGAGGTGTTTCCCACAAAGAGCCAGCTAGTGAATAATACAATGAATTACCAGAGGTTTTGAACATTTAGCTTCTTCACAAGCCTTAAAAATTTGTCCAACTAATCTTTTCCCCGTTCCACACATATTTTTACCACCATCAGTTGTGACACATTTTAACTGATTCCATTGCAAATTGTACTGTGTTAGCATTTTCTCGACTTCCTTGAAGATATCTTAGTCTGTAGTTGTTCCATGCATGCAGACTATTCATAGAAGCTAATTCTTCAGTAACCTCAAACTCAGTATTGACTCCTCGAATAAACAGCAACAATTGGGCAGTATCAGTAATGTCTGTAGACATCAAGAGCCAACGAAAACCACTTGAAATTTTTTGCCTTGTCTTTTAATTGACTCCTGATGTGGCTCCCGATGTCCTCAACTCTTCTAACAGTTGTTCTCGCCGAAAGACTGACAGATCGAAACAAATACATTTTCTCTGAACACATTTTTTCGGCTGCCACAAGCAAACATGATTTAATTAATTTACCATCGGTAAATGGTTTCCCTTTCTTGGCTAATAAATGAGCTATTCGTAAGCTTACTTTAGTTACTGCTTCATTATAATTTTTTATTTTAACGAATAAATTGCATTGTGAGGATGCATTATGTTTTAAGCTTTCCAATTTTAGCTTCCGTCGATTTTCTGTGAGTTTTGAATATTGTGCCGCATGCTTACTTTGGTAAAGACGATGTATATTGTACTCTTTTCGCACAGCTATTGTGTCATTACATAATAAACATGATACTTTGTCATTTATTTCTCTGACAAAATAATTCACACTCCATTCAGTTTTAAAAGCACGACATTCAAAGTCCACTTTTCTCTTCATATTTGGTCTTGAGGGTGACATGGAAACGGTGGGTAATAAATAAAAGGGAAAAAAAAGATCACAGAGCGGCATGACAGACAATACCATGTGCGGCGCTGAGAGAAATGCTGGCAACACTTGTTCTATGGTAGACGACAGAATGCGAATATGTGACGCCAGTAGCCTCACGTGCGGTCATTATTCTCACTCAACTATCAGCTATTGCAGCGCGTAATTTGATTTATTTTTAATTTTTTTCATGTAAAAAACAATATTAACCCGCAGGCCGGATTAAAAAGAGGGGGTGGGCCGGATTTGGCCCGTGGGCTGTAGTTTGCCGACCCCTGATGTTACCGACAGCAAATTCTAAATTGGAAGTAATCTTGGAAGCTACTAGGCTTTTCATACCAATTAAGAAATACTGTTCAAGGTTTAGGCTTAAATGGATGGCAAATGAACTAATGAGACTTGTGACAAAGAAGAAAAATGCATGGGATGCATATAAATTATCAGCTGACACAAGACTACATTAGACATAAGCTAGTCTGTAATCAAGTCACAAAGGAGGTTATGCAAGCGAAGGCAAATTATGAGAAATCTTTGGTAACAAAAAAAACCAGCAAAGGCTTTTTTACGTATGTAAACTCTAGAATGAAGGGAATAAATCAGGTTGGTCCACTTGTATCAATGGGTAATTGACCCATTGTTGATGAACCTGCTGAGGTAGCTGAGAAACTGAATGAGTATTTTTCATCTACGTTCACACATGAGCAAATGTATAGAGAAGTGGATGACAGAAGCTTATCAAACTCTGGCAGGGAGCTAAATGATTTTGTAATACCTGAGGGCAAAATGAAGGAGAAATTTTTGAAATTGAACATAAGAAAAGCACCTGAGGTGGATGGGATCTATCCAGTTATGTTAAAGGAGGCAACAAAGGAAGTAAGCAAACCCTTTGCCATAAGGGGAGGTCCCCAGAACTGGAGATGTGCAAATGTATCCCCAGTTCACAAAAGGTGGGTCAAAGGGTGACACGAGTAATTACAGATCTGTTAGTTTAACTTCTGTTCCAGGGGAAAATAATGAAGTCACTGGTTAAAGAAGTAATGCAGGATTATGTAGACAAGACTGCAGTTATAGTTCAGACACAGCATGGGTTTGTTAACAGGACGTCCTGTCTGACAAATTTGATTGAATACTACAGAGTGGAAAAAAGGGTTGCTGTTACTAAGAAAGGCTTAAGTCCTGCAAATTGCAGTGTCTGGAGACTAGGCACATGCAAGGGGTTCCAATTGAGATGTATAAGGCCTTGAATGGTTTGAGCAAGTTCAATGCTGATGGGATTCTTCATCTTGCTCAGATTACTCACCTAAAGGCACATAAATTCAAATTGAGGAAAGACAATTGTAGAATAAATGTGTGGAAATTTGCCTTTAGCCAGCAGGTGGCTGATAGTTGGAACAAACTTCCATCTATTGTAGTGGAGGTCAACAACTTAAATAAGTTAAAGGCAGAACTACACAAATGTTTGGAATGAATGGGACAGGGTTTTTTTTTTTTTTTTGGCTGATGCTATATAAGCTTGCTTTCTTATGTCATATGCTTCTGCTAATGTTAATAACACAGCCTATCAGTGACCAATTATAATAAGTTAGTCAGTCTATCATAACTGGTCAATGACCAAGGAAATCAGTGCTGTGCATTGTATACTGTAGCTCTTCCATAAAATCTGATGCTGTGTAGCACCCTACATACCGTTTTATTTCTAATATCACTTCCTGTGATAAGAGACACCTTATCTCCTGATTGTCAGTATTTATTGAGGGCTGGGATCTGTGTGTGGCATTCTTCTGAGTACCCTCTGGTCTCTTTCCATAAATTTCCATGGTCTGCCTGAACATTCCCTGGCTATAATAGCACCAAGATGTTTCCAAGTGGTAATTATGTCAGCCATCATTGATCTAGGGTTCCATGAACAGATTGATGGCTAATATGGCATCCTATTATGACTCCTGATTAGAATCACTAAGCTCAATACATCTACTGTATTTCTTTGATTTGCTTAATATTGGCATATTGATAACCTTTCTTTTCTTTCTTCCAGTTAGAAAAAAATTTGAATAATTATTTCATGTGCTTTGGTATCTTATATATATAATAGAAGTCAACTAGGAATCTCATTTATAGAAATGTTCATTGGTAAGAAACATTATGAACTGGCTTTTATACCCATTCCTAAACACATGGGAGGTGGTGATATGGCTCGTTTTTCCCAACTCTCTGAGATGTCAGAAAACTTTTGGCAATATAATGTATATGTATATAAAAATAATACCAGAATATTTAAGGCTCAGTGAAGTCTATGAAACTGATATTTTAGTTTGAAAACTTATTCAGTTGATACTGCTCATTGGACTAGATTTATAACTGAAATTTAATATCCTCTTATTATTGTGTGTGGGTGTGTGTGTGTTGTTGAACTTCTAAAAAATTAACTGTCCGCTTATAGTGATTCATTATTTGTCTGAAGTGACCAAAATTTGATTTGATGTTCCTGACAGAAAAAAAATAGGGATTGTATATGGGAAACTCTATCCAGATTTTTTTTTTTTTTTAACCTACATTTTCTTGATAAATTTGGCATTTTGAGATTTTTTTTTTTTTTTTTTTTTTTTTTTTTTGTGATAATTTGGAGGTTTTTTGCTTAACAGACATTATTAATTGTAGTAAGTGAATAGTTTCAAATAACTTATTGATTACAGAGATGTCTTTATTTTTGTATTTAATTATATATTTATAAAGTTAAACATAAAAATAAAGTTGAATATTGCTATCATGAAAATTTCAATATTTAAACTGTGGCAGAAAGTTTGTAAACAGAACCAGAGGTTCTTTTTCAGGGTTCTGTGGGTGAATAATCCATATTGTAGCATTTTATAAATTTTAAGTATTACACATATATTGCTTTAATAATTGTAAATAGTGTAATGTTATTACAGTTGTACTACCATATATCATATAAAATTATTGTGGTAGTAGTTTAGTATTCAGGTTTACTGCTGGAGGAGACCAATTCATTTTTATTTATTATTATTTATGTATTTTTTAATTTTAGTGAGTTTATGCCTAGGACAAGCAACAAAGCATATGACCCAGAGCAGTAAGGATGCCTTGGCTTGGAAGGGGAGGGGGAAGGAATTGGCAAAAGTATCTCTCTCTTACAAATCAAGGCCTTGTTACATCCACTGCATATAGTATGTATGCAGGTCTAACTGTAACTGGACATAAGAAATCTGCAGATTTATTCAAGTACAGGTCAAAGTTGAAAAAAAGTCGAGATTAGGGTTGAATGTGAAAGTGTTTGCAATTCTGCTCAGACACGATAGGAGGGAGTATATGATGAGAGCCTTGTTGATCAATTCAGCCCTGGAGCGATTGTGCAAGGCTCAAGGAGTAGAATTTTTTTCAGCCTGGTCTGTGCATGTTGAAGGAGTGACTGCTTCTACAAGAATGGGGTACACTTAAATAGAAAGTGTGCAAGAATATTTGCTGATGCTATCAAGGCAGTGTTAGGTGGGTCAGAAAATTGCTAGCTTTGGGGGGGGGGATACACAGACTAAAATGTTAACAGTGGCTGCAGGCAGAGGCAAAAGTGCTTCTTGCACTGCTTCTATTAGAATGAGCAGCAGCCTGGAAAGCAAAGTAAATGGAGATTTCCAGGAATGTTGGGAGTCATAGTGGACACAGACGTTCTCTCAGATATGCCAGACAAGCTGTACTTGCTACCTGGGAGTCTAAAACGCTGATAGAACTGATATTCGGGTAACACTCAAGTCAAGTGGACCCAATTTCGGCGAAGTCCGGATGGTCTGTGACAGCCAAATCCTCTGCTTGCACCTTCACGATGGTGGGACTGTTAGTAATCCTGCATATAACCTCCATGCACAAGTACATGGCGGGTGACCACCGGTTTGAATCAACGTAAGCAGAGGTCGAGGTGTGGCGCCCACACCACATGGAAGAAAGCCGCCCCTCTATGTTACCAGGCAGTACTAGGTGTTAGATGACTCTCATCAATCGGTGAAATACCACCACTTTACTTATTGGAGGCTTGAAGTGGTGGAACCCATGTTTAGTCTCTAGAGCTAAGTTCCGGTCAACCCTTCCCTATCTCTTCCATCATGCAGTATGATTGATGACTTTTGAGGTTATGATGGACGTCGTGGCGAGATACAATATTCCTTACATTTCGAGGGAACAGCTCTAAAACGTTGTTCGCAGGCCGGCCGCTTGTCCCACCCACTTTTTCTTACTATTGAATACACCATGAATTGTCAAACTAATAGAGCAAGCTTATCTGCGAAAAGATCTAAAGCGCCCAAGGACTTCCTAATTCATTTCAAAAATATACGTGGTCTCAATTCTAATCTCAACGATGTCCATTTCCACTTGCAGTCTGCCAAACCCCATGTACTTTTTCTCACAGAATCTCAGTTATCGGTTGATTCAGTTACTGCTCATGTCAGATGCCCAAATTATTCGCTGTATGATTCCTTTCTCCTCAAAGGTGGTACTTGGGCATATGTCCGTTCTGATATTCCCTGTCAGAGACTTGGCAATTTGGAATCTCCTCTCTTTGATCTTCTCTGGCTTAAAATCTCTCTACCTCATTGTGTCAAATTCATCTGTTGTCTCTACTGTTCTCCCAACTCCACTAATCACTTGGAGCTCTTCGACTTCCTCTGTTTGCAACTTGACTTTCTCCAGCCCAACTTTCCTAACAGTGAGATAATTTTCCTTGGTGATTTTAATGTTCACAACTCCAGCTGGCTTCCGTTTTCTAGTCACACCGACCCAGCAGGTCTAGATGCTGAGGCTTTTGCAATTACTAATGACCTAACACAGATTGTTCATTTACCTACAAGAATACTGGACAATCCTAATCATACAGCCAATACGCTTGATCTTTTTCTCACAAACAACCCTTCTAAGTACACGGTCGAAGTGAGAGGTCCTTTAGGCACTTCAGATCACAACTTGGTGATTGTCTCTTCTCCAATGGAACCTTTATCTCATGGCTATTCCCAACCTCGTGTTGTTTGGCATTACAAGAATGCAAAATGGGATGACCTGCAAGACTTCTTTTCCTTGGTCGGATTACTGTTTCAAAACTTCTGATGTCAACGTTTGCTCAGATCGTGTCAGTGAAATTATTCTTGCAAGAATGGTATCCTTTATCCCACACTCCACTTTAAAATCTTGTCCTTTATCTAAACCTTGGTTTTCCAATAAATGTGCTAAGTCTGTTCAAGAGAAGAATGTTGCATATCGTAATCGGCTTGTTTCTAATTCTTCAGTTTCATTTTCTGCCTACACCAAAGCTCGCACAATTGTAAAGCAGTTATTAATCAGTCCAAACTAGAGTTTGAACAGGCTAAGAGTAGAAAAACGTGCTTCTTGCCCTAATGGTAGCCGAGCATTCTGGTCTCTTCCCAAAGCTATTGGCCGCAACTTTTGCCCATCTCTGCTCCCACCTCTGTCCAAACCAGATGGTTCTGTTGTCACTTCAGCGAATGATAAAGCTGACCTGCTAGCATTCTATTTTTCTTCAAACTCATGTATTAATGATCTTGGTAAAACACCTCCCACCATTCCCAACACGCTCCATTCAATGCCTTCTGTGGTCTTCCGTCAAAAGGATATCAGAAGGATTTTGATGAATCTTGATGCTAAAAAAAAAGCTCCAGTTCCTGATGGTATTTCTCTACTTGTTCTCAAAACCTGTGCTCCTCAACTTACTCCTATTTTTTGCCTCCTTTTTTCACTTTCTTATTCCAAAGGTGTTTTTCCTTCTGTTTGGAAATTTGCTCATATCCAGCGAGTTCCTAAAAAGGGTGACAAATCCCTCCCATCCAATTATCATCCCATTGCAATTACGTCTACTCTTTCTAAAGTAATGGAGTAATCAATTAACCGCCAACTCTTAAACTACCTAGAAACCTTCCGTCTGATCAACGATCGCCAGTATGGATTCTGTCAGAGTCGTGTCGATCCACTGGTGATATTCTGGCTTATGTTACCCATTTATGGACTAATTCAATGGAAAGGTTCGGTGAAACACAAGTAATTGCTCTTGACATCTCAAAGGCTTTTGATCATGTTTGGCATAAAGGTCTTTTAAACAAGCTTCCATCTTATGGTTTGCCAACTGTTTTTAGTAATTGGTTATCCAGTTTTCTCTCTGATCGCTCACTGAGGGTGATGGTAGATGGCTCTCTGTCTTCTAACTGTCCCCCAAGGTTCAGTTTTTTTCCCCACTATTTTCCTTTTATATATTATGACCTTCTTCCATTGACTGGAAATTCTATCCATAGTTTTGCTGATGGTAGCACATTGCATTCCACTTTCCATTTTGAGAAACCTTGTCCTGCTCAATCAGCTTCAACTTCTCGAAAATCTGCTACCAATTCCTTAAATGCCAATCTTCAGGTAATTCTCCAGTGGGGCAAAGACAATTTAGTTGATTTCAACCCTTCTAAAACTCAGTCTTGTCTTATATCTCGCAAAAAGGATTCTTCTGATGCTATGCTTACCTTTAGTGACACTCCGATTTCTAGGCAAAATGATATATCTATTTTGGGGATTACCATGACTTCTAATCTCTCTCTCTCTCTCTTGGCACAAGCACATTACAAATATTGCTTCCTCTGCATCTAAAAAACTTGGTTTTCTCTTTCGCTCTCGGCGTTACTTTTCTTCCAAACAGCTGCTCACTCTGTATAAATCGCAAATCCGCCCTTCCATGGAATATTGTTCCATGGAAGGGCGGATTTGCGATTTATGTGGGGTGGTGCCCCCAAAACCTCTCTCAGGCTTCTTGATTCCATTCAGAAGAGGGCAGTTAGGTTAATTAATGATTCATGTTTAACAAAGTCTCTCCGCTCGCTGTCTCATAGACGTACTGTTTCTGCTGCATGCCTCTTCTACAGATACTTCCATGGGCACTGTTCTTCTGAACTCGCTTCTATAATTCCTGCTCTCTCTCTTTCAAAACAGCCCGAATACATGCTGCCACCAGGAAACATCCATTTAGTGTCCAACTTCAAACCCACAGAACCTAAATGGATTTCATCTTCCTCATTTATTCATTCAACTGCCGTTTTCTGGAACACCCTTCTTTCATATTTATTTCCTGAAAATTACAATCTACAGAATTTCAAGTCCAATGTCAACAAATATCTTCTTTCGTCTTCTCAACCTCCAACCCAAGCACGGTACTAAGTACTATAGGTTCTAATACCTCTCATGTTTGGCATTCACATAAAAAAAAAAAAAAAACATGGGCTATGTTAGGGTAACCAAGAGTAGGAACAGGTGCATGTATACTTGCATGTACACCAGTGCTAGGAGTATAGTTAATAAATTTGATAGCCGACCGGGCTAGCCGAGTGGGTAAAGTACCTGCCCGGCAACCCAAGGTCGCGGGTTCGATTCCCGCCTCGGGCTTGGATCAAAGTACTGCAAAAACCTTGGGAGGTGCAATATGGCCATAGAAGCCGATGCGCCAACAACTACCAAATCAAAAAAAAAAAAAAAAAAAAAAAAAATAAATTTGATGAGCTTGAAGTGCTAGTCAAGACATCAAAGGCAGATATTGTTGGGATATGAGAGGCGGGGTGTCACACAGATATAAGCAGTGCAGAACTGGAATTTGGGAAGTACAATGTGTACATGAAGGTATAGACAGGATAGGAAGGGAGGAGGGGTTATGCTGTTAGTTAAGAAACAAAATCTAAGAAAGTGCATCCAGTTGACATAGATGGAAATGCAGTGTTGAGTCTGTTTGGTGTTAAATAAGCACTGAGAAAGGAAAAATGAGAGTAGCTGTGTGTTATAGGCCTAATGAATCTGATTAGTATAATGAGCAAATGTGCAGAGAAATAGTGGGCCAGTAAATCAGACTGTCTTATAATGGGGGATTTTAACTTTCCAGATATTGACTGGAACTTGTGGGTTGGTCACTTGCACTCTAGCAAGATTTTGTTGATTTATTGGATGACTGTTTTCTGCAGCAACATGTTCAAGAGGCAACCAGAGGGAGTAATATTCTTGATCTGATTATCAGCAGTAATTATTCATGCATTAAGAATTTGCAGATAAAAGAACCACTAGGTGACAGTAATCACAATGTACTGATGTGGAAATTACTAAAAGATATTGCTACCATCAAGGCTAAAGGGAAGGGCTTTTGCTTTCATAAAGGTGACTAAAGAGGTCTCAGACAGTTTTCAAATTCTATGCAGTGGGATCAACTGATGATGTTACCAACGTTGAATTTTAAATGAGAAGCCTTCAGGAACTTGATTTTGGAGGCTACTAGGCTTTTCATTTCAACTAAGAAATACTGTTCAAGGTTTGGGCCTAAATAGATGTCAGATGAATTACTGAGGCTCGTGGCAGAGAAGAAAAATGTATGAGATGCATATAAAGTATCAAATGACACAGAAGTCTATGGCAGGTATAAACTAGTCTGTAATCAAGTCACAAAGGAGGTTAGCCAGGCAAAAGCAGATTACGAGAAATCTTTGCAAAGGATGCAAAGAAAAACAGCAAAGAGGTCTTTACTTATGTAATCTCTAGAATGAAAGGGATGAATCAGATTGGATCACTCAACATAGTTGGGTTGACTATTGATGATCATGCTCAGGTAGTTGATAAACTGAATGAGTATTTTGCATCTACATTCGCACATGAGGAGTTATTCAATGAGGAGAGTGCCAGAAGTTTATCAAATGTCAACAGGAAGCCAAGTGATTTTGTAATAACTGAGAGCAAAGTGTTGGAGAAAGTGTTGAAGTTAAACATAAGGTGGATGGGATTATATTAAAGGAGGCAACAAAGGAAGAAGAAGTAAGCAAACCCTTAGCCATAATTATGAGAGCTTCCTTGGACTCAGGGGAGGTCCCCATGGTCTGGAGTTGTGCAAATGTATCACCAATTCATAAAGGAGGTTCAAAAGGTGATACAAGTAACTACAGACTTGTTAGTTTAACTTGTGTTCTGAGGAAAATAATGGAATCACTGGTTAAAGAAGTATTGCAGGTTCATCTAGACAAGACTGCAATAATAGTTAAGACACAGCACAGGTTTGTTAAAGGCAGGTCTTGTCTGACCAGTTTGATTGGATACTATGATGGGGTCACAAAGGATGCCAAAAATAATTTTGATATCATATACTTGGATTTTAGGAAAGCTTTTGATTCTGTTGCACATGAAAGACTGCTGTACAAATTGGAGAGGTATGGCATTAAGGGTAAGTTGTTACAATGGATAAAGGGATGGTTGAGTGGGAGACAACAGAGAGTGGTAATCAATGGAGACTGCTCTTTGTGTCTAAATTTTATTAGTGGAGTTCCCCAGGGTTCGGTGTTTGGCCCATTGTTGTTTTGTATATTTATCCATAATATTGATGAAAGTATATTGGGTTTAATGTCCAAGTTTGCAGATGATACAAAGGTTGGCAGGGTTCTTAACGACAGTAAAGACAGTATGCTACTCCAACTGGATCTAGATAAGTTTGAAAAATGGGCTGAGAAGTGGCAAGTGAAGTTTAACATTGACAAATGCAAACTACTTCATATGGGTAGCAAAAACCAAAGAGAAAAGTACCAACTCTGTGGCACTACACTCAGGGAGGTTGAAAGTGAAAAAGACATGGAGTAATTGTGCAGTCAAATATGAAGTTCGCTGAGCAGTGTAGATGGGCTGCCAGTGTAGGTCATTGAGTCTTGTCAATGATATGTAGGAATTTTGCTATCAGGGAGAGGGAGGTGATTATCCCGTTATACAAGGTAATGGTCAGGCCACACCTAGAGTACTGTGTACAGGTCTGGAGGCCTCATTTTAAGAAGGATGTAGACTTGCTAGAACGAGTACAAAGAAGGGCAACAATATTGGTGAGGGGGAACTAAGGGGTGCTCTTACCAAGAAAGGCTTAAGTTCTGCAAGTTGCAGTGCCATGAGAGAGTAGGCACCTGTGAGGTGATCTGATTGAGGTGTATAAAGACTTTAATGGGTTGAGCAAGCTGAATGCTGATGGGATTCTTCCTCTTGCTCAGACTAAGAACCTGAGGGGGCACAGTTTCAAATTGATGAAAGATAGTTGTAGAATAGATGTGTGGAAATTTGCCTTTAGTCAGTGGGTGGAAGTGGCCTCCATCTTTTGTTGTGGAAGCTAATAACCTAAATAAATTTAAAGCCAAGCTGGACACGCATTTGGAACAAATAGGGGGTGAAATGGGAGGGTTTTGTTTTTTTTTTTTTTTTTTTGGTTTATTTTTTTGGCTGATGCTGCATAAGCTTGCTTTCTTGCATCATATGCCTCTACTAATGCTAATGTCTGGAAATGTGCTGGTTAAATTTTAAGTGCTTGAAGAAAAAGGGTGATTGCTTTCGGAGGAATTAAATGAGAATTCATCAAGCACTTAGCTGCCCACCTTAATATTAGAATCAACCCTCATGCATCTGGCTGCATTATGGAACACCACTCAGGATCCCATAAGGTATAGTTCCTTGTGACTGTTTTCAGAGAAGTGGGAAATATTTTTTTCAATAACAATAAGTGAAATAGGTTCCATGCCAGGAAAAAATTTGGTGATATAGAACAACTATCTTTTAAGAGCACAAAAGATGATATTGTACATGTTGGTACTAATAATGTTAAGTATTAGCATTCTGTGAGGCTTTACTTAATATAAGGTGATATGAGAAAAAGCTGCAACTAAGGGCTAAATTTGAGAGTATCTAGAATTTTGCTACAATGCAATAAGAGAGAGCATATAAAGCCCTTGTCAATCAGTTTGGCCCTGGAGAGATGGTTGTAAGGTCCATAGGGTAGAATTTTTCACAGCTTCCCAGTGCTTGTTAATAAATGGGCCTGTTTTCACAGGGATGGAATACACTTAAATAGAATATTTGCTGATGCTCTTGATGTGGGATATTGGAAAACTGCTAATTTGATGGGGAGGGTACACAGATTAACAGTTTAACAGCAACAGCAGCTAAAAGCACAGGTAAAACTGATTCTTGCATTTGTTCTATTTTTACATGCAGTAGTGTGAAAAGCAGGGGGGGGGAAGAGCACAAAGCCTGCAGGGGGTGATGTCTACATGGGCTATGTAAGAGTTACTAAAAATACAAATAGGCACACCTTTACTTGTACACTAAAGCTAGGCATATAGGTTACGAGTTCAAAGTATTGGTTAAGTAATCAAATGCTGACATTATAGGCATAGCGGAAACATGCTTTCATCACTCTGATATTGGGAATGTAGAATATGAATATGGTGATTACAGTGTATACAGAAAAGACTGACATGACAGGAGGGGCAGAGGAATATGGCTTTTAGTTAAGAAACACAGACTCTAAAACAGTACAGTTGGTATAGACAGGTTGCCAGTGTAATTTTGAGCCAGTCTGATGTGACACTGGAAAACCAATGTGAGCCTTGAAGTTTGCTTCAAAACTGATTTTTTAAAAATTTTTAAAAAGCCAGGTGTAAAACTGATTTTTAAAAATTTAAATGCCAAATGGGAAGTCATCAGAGAAATAATCATAACGGCCACTTAGCTTTTTATATCAGTAAGAGATATTGTTCAACATTAAGAACAGAATACATTCACACATGAAGAAGTTTTTAGAGATAGGGATAGTAAATGTCTGTCTAATACTCATTAGAATTTCATATGATTTTCTACTAAGAGAAAATAAGATAGAAGAGAAATTGCTGCAGCTAAAAATGAACAGAATACCTGGGTCTGATGGAAGCTATCTAATTATATTAGAGAAGCCAGAAAGGAGGTATTTAAACCTTTAGCCATCATAATGAAAGCAGCCTTAGATTCAGCAGAAGTACCTGCAGATTAGAAACGTGCAAATGTAATTCCTATTCGCGAGTGTAATACAAAGGACAAAGTGGGTAACTACACACCTATAAGCTTAACATCTGTGCTAGGTAAAATAATGGAATAAATAAAGAAGTAATATGAGGTCAGCTTGTTAAGCATGGTGCCATAAGGCAGTCACATCATGGATTAGTTAGAGGGAGGTCATTCTTCATTTCCCCCAATCAAATTGGCTACTGTGTTACAAAGGTACTGGATGAAAAGAATAATTTTAACATCATATACTTAGATTTCAGTTCAAGCCTTTGATATCGTACCACGTGTATGATTATTGTACAAATTGGAGCAATGTGGCATTTGAGCAAATTACTGCTGTGGATAAAGGGATGGTTAAGAGGAAGGAAACAAAGAGTGGTTATAAGCAGTCACTCCTTTCCACGAAAAGCAGTGGTCACTGCTCCTTATAGACTAATGTAATTAATGGGGTTTCACGGTGGCTAGTGTTGGGTCCCATACTATTTTTAATTATTAATGATATTGATGTAAGTATTTCAAGTTTGATGTTGATGACAAGTTAATGACAGTAATCAGGTATGTTACTTCAGGAGGATCCTGATAAACTCAATAGATGGGCTGGAAAGTGGAAATTAAGTTTTAACAGTGATAAATGCAGGGTATTGACTGAGTTTGGGCAATAGTAATCCTAGAATAACTTGCCATTTGGATGGTGTCACACTCAGCTAGGTATGAAAATGATCAAGATGTAATTCTACAGTCGACACGAAATTCTCTGAGCACTGCTTAAAAGCTGCCAGAATAGCCCACAGGGCTCCCTCACTGATATACTGGAACTTTGCCACTGGGAAAAAGAGATGATTATCCTGTTGTAGAATGTTTGGAAACCACATTTTAGGATGGACAAAGATCTGTAGAAAAGAGTACAGAAAAGAGTAACAATATTAGTTGTATGCACAAAAGGGTGTCCTTACCAAAAAAAAAAAAAAAAAAAAATGCTGGAGTTTTGTAAATTGCAAAGTGTAAAAATTATACATTTCAGTTCAGTCACCATGCAATTGGTAAATCAAATGAAATGCATAAGGCTTATTAAAAGGTTTAAGTAAACTAAATGCTGATGGCATCTTTACCTTTTCTCACATCTGAAACACACAAGACACAAATTGGAAATGGATAGTTGGAGAATAGATATACAGAAATTTGCATTCATCCAGTAATCAGTTGGTGAAATAAACTTCCACCTGATGATGATGATGATGGGGAGGCAGTAAATTTAAGGAAGATTTGGAAAATTTATTATAGGAATGGGGAAATTAATTTTTTTTTTTGGTGCTGTAAAACTTTGCTTCCTTGTAGTGTTGCCAATAATAATACTAGTAATACTAAACTGGAGAGGAATGGTATCAATACTATGCTTTTATTTCAAAATGAAAACATAATATGCAATTCCATCCTTTTTTGGTTTGTTTGTTTATTTGGTTTTTAGGAGCATTAGTAACTAAGGCCATATGCTCCGGGGATATGCGGTGGTCATTCCCTGATCTTTCCGCATCCTCCGTATTCGATGGATCCTTTTTTGGTATTTATTTTTCCATTTAATCTGTATTTGGATGTCATTTCCAATTTTATTAATCGGTTGTTGACATTGAAATTTTATGAGTATTCCCCCTTCTCTTTTTTTTTCTAATTGTATTATTAACACTTCAAGTTTTTTGTCTCCATCATTTTGTTCAGATCATATCCTTTTTTTCATTATTGTCTGATTTTATGCCTTCTTAGTCATTGCCCCTTCCACATTCAAAGGATGTTAAAAAGCTTATTGTGCTCGAAAGTAAAGCAGGGGGATTCAAAAAAGATTTGTATTCACCCAGAAGTAGTTGTGATAGAAAGATATTTTTTTTTTTTTTTTTTTTTTTGTTCGATACCTTGAAATCTCTACAGCAACTACAAATTTTCGTTTCAATCTGATGTTTATTTATTTTTATTTATTTTTTTCTTTGCAGTTCTGAATGAAGCCAAGTGTCATAATGGATCAAGTAGAATACAGATCAGTGATTTGGTTCCTCTTTCTGAAAGGGAAAACACTCAAAACATTCCATGAAGATTCACCGATGAGCCAAAACATTATGACCACCTACCTAATATGATGTTGGTCCTCCACGTGCAACCAAAACAGCTCATACCAGGCGAGGCATGGATGCTACAAGATTTCTAAATGTCTTGTGGTATCTGGTACCAACATGTAACCAGCAGATCCTTTAACTCCTGTAACGACCGTGGTTGAGATGATGCAGATTGGAGTTGCTGTTCCAACACAAATCACAGATGCTCAATGGGATTGATGTCTGGGGAATTTGGAGGCATTAGCATTGGTAGAGGCATATGATGCAAGAAAGCAAGCTTATGTAGCATCAACCAAAAAAAAAAAAAAACTTCCACTTCACCCCTCCGTTCGTTTGAAATACCTGTCCAGCTGAGCCTTAAATTTATTTAGGCTATCAAATTCCACAACAAGGGATGGAAGTCTGTTCCACCAACCAGAGGCAAGAGCAATACCTGGAAGTCTTCCTCATGTTCTGCAAACCAGTCTCGAACAATCTGGGCAGTGTGAAATGACACATTATCCTGCTAAAAGATGGCACTGCCAGGGGAAGATCGTTGCCATGAAAGGGTGTACCTGGTTTAGGTAGAGTGTATTTAGTGTCAAGCGGCACCAGGGGGTTTTCCCCCCATCTCCGCCTTGCTTTCATTGTAGGTGTGCCAGTTCACTGGAAAGGCCAGAGATTTAAAAGTGTGTGGATATTGTATACGTATAGTGTTATATACCTTTGTTCTTCTGCCCATTTAGCTGCTGGATATTAGCATTAGCATTAGTAGAGGCATTTGATGCAAGAAAGCAAGCTTATGCAGCATCAGCCAAAAAAAAAAAAAAAAAAACCACTTCCATTTCACCCCTCTGTTCGTTCAAAATACCTGTCCAGCTGAGCCTTAAACTTATTTAGGCTATCAACCTCCACTACAAGGGATGGAAGTCTGTTCCACCAACCAACCACCCGCTGGCTAAAGGCAAATTTCCGCACGTCTATCCTACATCTGTCTTTCCTCAATTTGAATTTATGTCCTCTCAGGTGATTATTCTGAGCTAGAGGAAGAATCCCATCAGCATTGAGCATGCTCAAGCCATTCAAGTCTTTATACACCTCTATCAGATCACCTCGCTGGTGCCTAGTCTCCAGACACTGTAATTTGCAAAACTTAAGCCTTTCTTCATAAGAGCACCCCTTTGTTCCATTCACTAATCTTGTTGCCCTTCTCTGTACTCGTTCCAGCAGCTCTACATCCTTCTTGAAATGAGGCCTCCAGACCTGTATACAGTACTCTAGGTGTGGCCTGACCATTGCCTTATACAAGGGAATAATCACCTCCTTATCCCTGCTGGAAAAATTCCTGTATATCATTGACAATACTCCATGAGTTACTCTTGCAGCCCGTCTGCACTGCTCAGAGAACTTCATATCTGTCTGCACAACCACCCCCAAGTCCCTTTCATTCTCTACCACTGTCAGTGTAGTACCACAGAGTTGAAATGTTGCTCTGGGGTTGCTGTTTCTCATGTGTAGTACTTTACATTTGTCAATGTTAAACTTCATTTGCCACCTCTCAGCCCATCTGCTCAACCTTTCCAGATCCTGTTGCAGCAGCATAGTGTCAGTAGTGTCTTTGACAACCCTGCCAACCTTTGTATCGTCTGAAAACTTGGACATTAAGCTTGCTATACCATCATCAATATCATTTATAAATACAGAAAACAATAATGGACCCAACACTGAGCCCTGAGGGACTCCACTAATAACATTAGTCCACGATGAGCAGTGTCCATTGATTACCACTCTCTGTCTTCTCCCCCTCAACCACCCCTATATCCATAGCAGCAATTTGCCTCCAATGTCACACTGCTCCAATTTGTGTAGCAGTCTTCCATGTGCAACAGTATCAAAAGCCTTTCTAAGATCCAAGTATATAATATCAAAGCTATTCCCTGCATCCAGTTCTTTTGTGACTGCATCATAATATCCAATCAAATTGGTCAGGCAAGACTTCCCCTTAACAAAACCATGCTGTGTCTGAGCTATAACTGAAGTCTTGTCTAAATGATCCTGCAGTGCTTCTTTAACCAGTGCCTCCATTAATTTTCCTGGAACAGAAGTTAAGCTCACAGGTCTATAATTACTTGTGTCAGCCTTTGATCCTCCTTTGTGAATTGGGGTCACATTTGCACATTCCCTGAGTCCAACGAAGCTCTCATAATTATGGCTAAGGGTTTGCTTACTTCCTATGCTGCCTCCTTTAATATAACTGGATAGATCCCATCCACCCCAGGTGCCTTTCTTGTGTTTATCTTCAACAGTTTCTCCTCCACTTTACTCCCAGTTATTTCAAGATTCTGTAGCTTACTGCTAGAGTTGAATACACCTCTGGCATTCCCCTTGCTGAATAACTCCTCATGAGTTATTCAGCAAGGGGATATTCATTTAATATTCATTTAATTTGTTAGCTACCTGAGCAGGGTCATCAACAGTTGACCCATCAATATCAAGTGGACCAATCTGATTCATCCCCTTCCTTCTAGAGTTTACATAAGTAAAGAGCTCTTTGCTGTTTTTCTTTGCATCCCTTGCCAAGGATTTCTCGTAATCTGCCTTCGCCTGCCTAACCTCCTTTGTAACTTGGTTGCATATCAACTTGTATCTATCATAGGCTTCTGTGTCGTGTGTTAATTTGTAAGTATCCCATGCATTTTTCTTCTCTGCCATATGCCTCATTAGTTCATCTGACATCCATTTTGGCCTAACCCTTGAACAATATTTCTTAGTTGGTATGTAAAGCCTAGTAGCTTCCAAGATTAATTCTTTGAATGCTTCCCATTTTGAATTTGCTGTTGGTAACATCATCAGTTGGTCCCACTGTATAGAATTTAAATACTGTCTCAGTCCATCGTAGTCGCCTTTACGGAAGCAATAACCCTTCCCTTTACCCCTAATGGTAGTTACCTCTTTGAGTAAATCCCACTTCAGCACACTGTGATCACTGCCACCTAGTGGTTCATTTATCTGCAGATTCTTAATGCATGAAGAATCACTGCTGTTAATCAAATCAAGGGTATTACTCCCTCTAGTTGCCTCCCGAACATGCTGATGTAGAAAGCAATCATCCAATAAATCCACAAAGCCCTGCTAGTGTGTGAGTGACCAGCCCCCAAATTCCAGTTCATATCTGGAAAATTAAAATCTCCCATTATAAGACTCTCTGATTTACTGGCCCACTCTATTTCCCTGTACAGTTTCTTATTATACTGATCAGAGTCATTAGGCCTATAGCACACTCCTACTCTCAATTTTGATCTTCCAATGCTTATGTCACACCAAACTGACTGCTGATCCCTGTTGAGGCCCAACATTGTCCACACTCAGCCCCATGGAGGCAGGCCAGGTATACCAGCATTATAATTATTTACTCTGGCAGGTCCTGCTATTAATTTCCTGAGATTTCAGTGGCTAGGACCTTAAAAAAAAAATTGATCTTTCGCATGGGGAGTAATAGCGCTAGGATTTTAAAGGCCAAAATTATTGGCGAACAGTAATTTGGACGTGTAGGGCAATCGCTTGTGTACAACAGATAGAGTAGGGGAGGGAGCCTAAAGACTGAGGGGGGGAGACAGAAATATGGGGTCAGTAGGGAAGGCAGCCCCCAATAGGTATCAGTGGGGCATGCCCGCGCCCCACCAGAGGGAAAAAAATGGGGGTGGCGAGGAGGGGAGGAGACAAGAGGACAGTCATCTCTCCCCTGCCAGGGAAATGGAGTGGAAAGCAAGCCAGGAAAGAGTGCCCAGCTCGGGTTGCCAATTGGTGCACTGCCAGCAAATCTGCTGTTCAAGGTGCAGAAAAGATATGGGTCCCATGAAGCAGTTAGAACCAGTGCCCCCCATGTCATTCATGGGCCATGTGTCCATCCAAGTAGGTTTAGGTCAGTCACGTTTATGGAATATATACCCGACCTGGGTAGAGTGTCTCTTAGATTGTCTTTTGCATCCCAGAGGATGTGGTCCGTTGATCCTGTTTCCGTCATCAGGGAGGGTTGTGCAGTACCTTTTCCATCCAGTGAGCCCATCATTTCTGTGGTGTGGGTCCTATTCAAGTAAGTTGGTTGGGTCAGACAATTTGGGTTTCAGTTCTGGTGTATTTGCTCATAGTCCGGTTGTTGTTGAAGTTTCATGTCTGATACAAGGCGTACTGTGCCCTTAGTTCCTGATTGCAGAACGGGTTCTTCTTCTGGCAAAGAGTTTCTATGTGAATCTGGTGAAGTTCTTATAGTCTTTGCTTGTGTCCAAGAGATGATGCTCCTGGCCTCGTGGCAGGTAGGTCAATCTTGTTATTATGTGTCCACGTAGGTCCTCGTAGTTTGTACATCCGTGCATGAGGTGGGTTCAGCTTTCCAGTTTGCCACATGAACAGTTGGGGTCTTGGAGGAAGCCCAGAGATATTAGTTTCTTGTTGAAGGGGCCGTGACCCATCAATAAGTAGGTGGCATATTGGCCTGGGCGGAACCATACAGGTAGTTTTGGGAAAACCCTATCTACATCAGGTATGAAGTGTCGTGTCACTTCCCCTTTGGTTGAGTCTGTCCACATGTTTTGCCATTCCTGTTTTATGTGTGTCAAGAACCGAGCTTTTTCCATTTTTATAGTGTTTGTGGGTTCAATCGTAAAGCCTGAGTAGGTCACAGAGATTCCTTTTGACAGGTAATATACTAGTCTGCATCTGACCACTTTGAGATCTAGTGGTAAGGATCCAGTAAGAACCTGAAGCGCCTCTGTGCTCACCATATTGCAGGCTCAGGTGGGTTTGAGCAATATTGTTTGTTGTGTCAAGTTCGGTATTCTTTTGTTGGTGGCCAGTCTGGTTCTATGGTACCATATTGGCATGGCATATGTGATGGCCGGGAGAAAAGTGGTCTTTGTAGTACAGGGACATGGTTTATTTACTCAGCCCCCAGTCCCTGCATGAGACTCCTGCAATCAGGCCCAAGTAGTTGCTAACCTTGGCCCTGAGTTTCTTGAGATGCAGTTGGAATGTGAGCTTGCTGTCAAAAATGATCCTGAGGTATTTCATTTGTTGTATGAATTTGATTGTAGCGCAGTTTATTTTAATTTGCGGTGGCCTCCTTATGTCCAATGTTCCCTTAAGCAAGATGGAAGTCGTTTTGGCAGGTGAGATCTGTGGAAAGTGCTCCGTAGCCCACTGCTTTTCAAGGTGCAGAAAAGATACGGGTCCAATGAAGCAGTCAGAACCAGTGCCCCCATGGTTGAGTCTGTCCACATGTTTTGCCATTCCTGTTTTATGTGTGTCAAGAGCCGAGCTTTTTCCATTTTTATAGGTAGAGCTTGATTTGCTCAAGCCTCAAGTTGTGCCCTATTATCTGCCATCATGATGAGAATTAAATCGTCCTCAAATGCCTTGGTTACCACCTCCCAAGGCGGTGTTCAGAAAGTCATCAAATACTATATTCCACAACAGTGGTCTGAGCAGGGAACCCTAGGGGCATCCCATGTGGATATTCCTGCTGATTTGTTGGTGTGGTACTTTCATTTCTATTTTTTGGTGTGAGAGGTAGGTTTTCATATTATTATAAAGTTTGCTTGGGAGGACCTGTGCCATTCTGGGCCTGCCCAGGACACTCAGCCACCAAAGTGAGTCGAATGCCCCGGAAAAATCAACTGCAATAGTGAGAAAGTACTTCTGTTGGCAATCATTCATTGATATCAGTAGGTTTCTCATCGCATTGACAGTTGAGTGACCCGGCTTAAATCCGAATTGGTTTTTTGCCTCAAGGTTGGCAGTGGAGTAGTAATGTTGTGTCCGTCTATGAAGGAGCTGTTCATATAGCTTACTTAAAACTGTTAGGAGTGCTATAGGTCGATATGATTCCGGGAGTGCTGGATTTTTGCTTGGGGCTTTCAGAATTAATTTGACATTTGCTGTTCTCCACTCCATAGGGAAGTAGCCAGCCTCCAGGCAGCAATTGTACAACCTTAGGAGAAGTTGGGGTGCTAGGTCAGCAACCTTGTTTGTGATTTCAGGTTCAAGCATATCTCTTCGAGGGCATCTTTTGGGCCTGATCCAGGCAGCCGCTTCATGGAGTTCCTCCATTGTAAATGGTTGTTCTGTGAGGTATTCTTCATTTTCTTTGCACAGCTTGAGTTGTTGTTCACTGGAGGGCTGTTCTGGTTCCTTCAGTATTTGGTTTAGGAGGTTGTTGACCGATTCCTCCCACAATGTTGTTAGAGTGCCTTGTGGAGTTCATGTCATCATGAGGACTTCTCCCCTGGGGAGTTTATTCATAGTTACTTTGTATATAACCCCCCCCAGGGATCTGGAGACAAGCAGCTCCCAGGATTTTCCTTTACTCTTTTGGATTTTGTCTGTGTATAAGTTTCTTGCCTCCCTATAGCACTGTCTTAAGGCCTCCACCTCAGCCTGCAGCCAAGACCTGCGGGCTCTTTGGAATTGTTTCCTTCTATTTGCAACCTCCCTCCCAAGGGTCTGCAGCTTCCTAGTCCACCATTGGACCATTCCTTGGAAGGGTCTCTTCTTCTTTATGGTTGCACTGCTGGACTCTGTGATTATGTTCTTTTCAGGACGTCTGGATCAATTTCCTTCTCTATTTGGTGTTGTCTAGCTTATCTGTGAACTGATTCCAGTCCGCTTTGTGGATTGCATATCTGTTGGTGAGATATCTGGTGATTGGGTTCTGGTTAGTGTTCTCGAGATTCAGTAGGTGATCACTTGGTGATCGAATGTTGTCCAGGAGTTTTCAACCATCCATCCATTAATCTGCACCGCCATATTGGCTGTGGCTGTTGTAATGTCTATTTCTCCTTCCCAAAGCAGGTTGCAGAAGGTGGGAAGATGGTGCGGCTGGTTAAGGATTATGAACGGCGAGGTGGCTAGGAAGTCTTCAAGTAGCTGACCATTGTGCGTTGCTCTTCTGCCCTCCACTGTGCTGTGCCATGCAGGTGACTGACAGTTCATGTTTGCCCCCACAATGATCCGATGGTTTGGTAGGACATCAAGTAGCTGTTGCAAATAATTTATGGCAGTTGATATCCTGTCCTGGTCTAGAGTAGAGGTATCTGGCGTAGAAAGCTCCTATTGGTGTGATAACATGGGCGCAGGCTGCCCAGATGAAGATGCTGTGCGATCTTCATCGCCATGATGTTTGGGTTTCAGATCAGGACCGCGGCCCAGGGAGTGTCTTCATCAGATTGGATTAATTTATATGCAAATGGTAACCCCTTGTTTGGAATGTGCATACAGTTCCTGAAGTAGCAGGATATCAGCACTCTCTTGGTCGGCCTTAAGGCGTAGCTGGTCAACCATGTTCCTAGCTATCTGTTCGTTATGCTGGAATATTTTCACCCACTACAAGTTCTGCGGTGTTCAATTTCTTACTTGTAGTCGCCATAATCAGTTCTAGTTTGGTGCATGCTCTTGTCTTTGATATATGAGGGGCAGTTGGGATCCCTTATTGAGTGTTTGCAATCCATTTTTACTGATTTTCAATTAGCACAGGGTCTTTGTCCTTATTTGGATAGTTTTAAAACTCGTGTCCCCACTCCATACAATGGCTGCAGGAGGGCTGAGTCTGAGCACAGGTTTAGGTAGTATGCCCGAATTTACAACACCGGAAGCATTTTGGGACGGGCACATACTTCCTGAAGCAGTGGCTGTCCCAGTTGATAAAGACACTGTTTTTCTGGCATATAGTCTTCCAGGCCACTGGTGAGAGCTCTACTACCCAGTTGGTGGTGTTTCCTGCTCTAGCTTTAGTCTGAAATCTCGGAGTCATGATGGTTGATAGTTGTATCCCTGGGTGGTCTTGCTGTAGGTTTCTTATGTACAACTCTGTTTGGATCTCAGTCAGGGTTATGTCCTTATCCAAGTCATATATAATTACACTAGGTCCCTTTCTTTTCAGTGGTAGGGCCTCTAATCCAAGTATGTGGATTCTTTGATTGTTTAGTATCAGGTTTGCATCCTCCTTTGTCTGGGTTTCAATGATAACACCCACATTTCAGGTTTTGTGTACCGATTTGATTTTTGCTGCTCTTAAGTCTTCGGTAAGGTTATTTACTACTATGCTCTATACCTGTTCGCTGATGTGGGTTTTGTCTTTGGAGGTCGATCTTACGATGACTAGGTGTGGAGTTGGCAAGAGAGTCTTGCGTTTAGTGGTAGGTTCCTTGGTTGTGTCCTCAGCGCTTCAGCAAAAGTGGTGGCACGCTGTTGCACTTTGTTCGCCCCACTTTCAAGGTAGGCATCAAACCTGGCAGTTATTTTTTTTCATTTTCCAGGTGCGTTTGGTCCAAAATTGTTTCTAGCCTGGTCCACAGGAAAACTATTTCAGCTCTTAGTCCTGTAGTCGCTCTGCTTCCTGAATAAGTTTTCAAGGGCGGTTCGCAGGATCAGTTTCTTTTAAGGAACGGTGCCCTTGGGCAATGTTGGATCCAGTGGTGGTTCCTTTTGTTTCTCTTTGATAGAATCCCATTGGAGGCATGAATCTCTTGTGTTGGTTTGTGAGCGGGTTTTCCTTTTAGTGGAGGGGACTCCGCGTGGGGGTCCACCTGCCCTTTGTCATGCTCGATGACTGTAATGTCATCCTTGTTGGTATGCTGTGACGAGGTTTGGGTTTTATTGGTTTTTCCCTCCATGTTGGGATAATTTCGGATAATCGAAGTAGGTTCAGATTTCCGACTCAGTAGGATGTTGATTCAGTAGCACTTAATTTTTTGGTGCAGAAAGACACCTGCTACAAGTTCGTAGCCCAATTTGTTGAATTTCTGTGCACTAAAGAAGATTTTGACTGTTCCCCACAAACATGGGGGGGGGGCAGCTATTCCCAAAAACACCCCTAGAGGACCGGAACAACTTTCTCCTGGGGGTTTTCAGGGGTGGTGAGCACGAAGATGATGTATGTTTTTCTGTAGGAGCAGTATTTGTGGAGTTCTTCTTACATCATAGAATGTTTATGGAAGGGGGAACACAAAAGTCATGTTCACTTCATTATATCCACATGGAATCTTTGAAAATTGTTGGAGCACAGTCTTTGCCCAAAATTATACTGTTTTGGATCACCTCCCCAGTCAAGAGCTGGATCCAAGCGCGGTGGCCAGAAATAATTGGATGCACTCTCTATTTCCTGTTGTCAGTGGTATGGTGACCAGTACCATTTGGCAAACAAAGGAAACAGATAAAAACACTTTCATTCAACTAATAAGCCCAAACAA
This sequence comes from Mastigoproctus giganteus, assembly GCF_048544385.1. Lineage (NCBI taxonomy): Eukaryota > Metazoa > Arthropoda > Arachnida > Uropygi > Thelyphonidae > Mastigoproctus > Mastigoproctus giganteus. Next base: position 108,464,176 of record NC_143576.1, on the reverse strand, counting down.
ACAAAAGATTCTCACCTGAAGAATCCACTGCAGTTTAAAAATTTATTGACGTATTTTGCCTGAAAGGAAACACACTTAATCCACATGTTATTAACTACAATTGTGGTGCAATGAACAATATGTCCAATGCGGTTAGCAGCCATATTGGCAGTTGTGAAGGCGGCCATATTGGCACTAAGCATAGGTGATACCTACAAGCACAATGCTATCATATATAAGAATTAAAAACTCACATAAATTCATTAAATCCGCACAGAATTTCATATCAAGTCACCTGGTGATCCAGTATCTTTAGTTCAAGTCCAAATCTTTGGCGAACAGTAAATCCATGTTTAATCAGCACATAGAAACCGCACGGTTGTAGGTGGTAGATGTCAGAGTGCCCAGCACGTGGATGACTGGTCCCAGGGTATCCCAACAGAAAATCGCCCAAAGCATGACACCACCGCTACTGGCTTGTTTTTGTCCCATGGTGCATCCAGGCACCATCACTTCCACGGGAAACGATGCACATGTACCCAGCCATCCACATGGTGCAACAGGAAATGTGATTTATCGGACCAGACGACCTTCTTCCAATTATCCAAGATCCAGTTCTGATGCTCGGTTGCCCATTGTAGGCACTATCGGCAGTGAACCATGGTTAGCAGGGCCACTCGGAGCAGCCTGTGGCTACGCAGTCCAATTTTCAGCAGGGTTCAATGTACTGTCTGTTGTGACACATTACTCCCATCACCAGCATTCCAATTTCCAGCTAGTTGTCCAACAGTCGCCCTTCTGTTGCCACATACCATCCAGGAGAGCCTTCACTCACCTCGAGCATCGATGAGCCGTGGTCGTCCAACAATTTGCTGGCGGTTCATGGGTTTCCCCTCCTTGGACCACTTTTGGTAGGTACTAATCACAGCTGACTGTGAGCACTCCACCAGCCGTGCCATTTCAAACGTGCTCTGACCCAGGTGTGTGGCCATTACAATTTGGCCTTTGTCAAACTCGCTTAAGTCCGCTGCCTTTCCCATCTGAAGAACAAAAGTAACACTGATTAACGGAGCTCAGTATCAGGCGTTTTTTATACCGTGTCCCTACCCACGCACATGCTATAGTTCTCCTGCAGTTGCTTCGATTTGCATGACGACTCTGGGCATAATGTTTTGGTTCATTGGTGTGTGGTTTCTGTTTATGGAGAAGAATGCCAAGATTAGCAATTTGCCTCCAATGCAGTGCGGCATTGGGGGCAAATTGCTGCTTTGGATAAAGGGATGGTTGAGTGGGAGAAGACAGAGAGTGTTAAGCAATGGAACTGCTCTTTGTGGACTAATGTTATTAGTGGTGTCCCCTAGGATTCAGTTTTAGGTTCATTGTTTTCTGTATTTATTAATGATATTGATGATGGTATATTAGGCTTAATGTCCAAGTTTGCAGACGATACAAAGGTCTGCAGGGTTGTTAATGACACTAACGACAGTATGCTGCTGCAACAGGATCTAGAAAAGTTGAATAGATGGGCTGAGAGGTAGCAACTGAAGTTTTAACATTGATAAACGTAGTAAAGTACTGCATATGCGATATGGAAAGCATTAACCCCAAAGTAATGTATCAACTGTGTGGGACTACACTGACTGTGGTAGAGAATGAAAAGGACCTGGAGGTAATTTTGCAGGCAGATATGAAGTTTTCTGAGCAGTGCAGATGGTCTACAAGAGTAGCTTATGGTGTCCTGTTGATGATATGCTGGAATTTTTCTAGCAGGGATAAGGAGGTGATTACCCCTAGTATAAGGCAATGGTCAGGCTACACTTTTAGTAAATAAAAATAAATTTTTCTGTTTATACTCCGGCACGACATCCAACTCAGTAGAGTTTACAATAAATCATCAATACAAATATTTAGTAGTCACGGGCTTGAACCCCGGTCCACTCAAGGAACGCGTGCTATGCACTCTCGCTCCTGACCACTGGGCTACGTCAGGCACTACTGTATACAGGTCGGGAGGCTTCATTTTAAGAAGGATGTAGAGCTGTTGAAATGAGTACAGAGAATGGCAACAAGATTAGTAAATGGGACAAAGGGTTTTTCTTATAAAGAAAGGCTTAGCTTTTGCAAATTACAGTGTCTGGAGACTAGGTACCTGCAAGGTGATCTGATTGAGGTGTATAAAGCCTTGAATGGTTTGAGCATGCTCAATGCTGATGGGATTCTTCTTCTTGCTCTGGAATAATCACCTGAGAGGATATAAATTCAAATTGAGGAAACACAGTTGTAGGATAGATGTGCAGAAGTTTGCCTTTAGCCAGCAGGTGGTTGATTGCTGGAACAAACTTCCATCTGTCATTGTAGAAGTTGATAGCTGAAATAGATTCAAGGCAGAACTAGAGAAATGTTTGTAGTGAATGGATGGGTGAAATGAGAAGGGTTTTTTTGACTGTGCTGTATAAGCATTCTTTCTTGCATCATGTGCTTTACTAATGCTAATGCTACAGTGAGTATTTTTGCACATTGGTATAAACTATTAAAATGTGGAAGAACATCAGTAGATGATAATAAAATCCCAGGATGCCCAGAAACTGCTGTAACAGAAGAGAGTGCTGCAAAAATTGAGGCATTAATAATAGAAGATCACAATATTAGCATCAAAGAACAAGCTGCAGAGGTGCCTCCATAGCCAGGTGGGAAGGAGCAGCAGTGCATAGCACATGCTTCTTGATTAGACCGGGGTTTGAGCCCTTCACCGCCAAATACAGACGATGCGGAAAGGTCAGGGAATGGCCACCGCATATTTCTGGAGCAATATGGCCTTAGTTGCTAATGCTCCGAAAAACCAAATAACAAACAACAAACAAGCTGCAGAGCTCCAAATTAATGTAGTCTGTGGAGAGTATCATCCATCAAGAGATTTGCATATGAGTAAACATCCATCAACAGATTTGCATATGATTTGCATATGAGTAAAGTGTAATACATGCTGTTTGGTGCCACGTACTAAATACATGCTTCAGCTGTGAAGAATTGTGATACTATACTACAAACATCAGACTGATGGAGCCTGCATGGAGCATAGTACTTCAGCTGTGGAGACCCGTGATACAATGATATCATCATCAGTAATGGCATGTCGTATTAGGTAATTTAGAGCAGTTGCTGAGGAGTCTTCGTGGTGGACCTACAAGTGTCAATTTGATCCTTGGAGGTCATCACAATCTTATGTTGGGACTTTTATGGTTTCAGATACCTTAATGATATTGTATTGTGTGACATGGACATTGCATTGAAAATGAACTGACCCCTAATTGAGGGAAGCTGAGATACTTGTTCAACTTCTTCATTGGTTGTATATGTACAGCATTGTAATTAAGTCGTGGGGTTGCTAGTAAAGATGGCTGTAACTGCCTAGTACAATAAATAAATAATAAAAAAAAAAGTTTCATGATTCCAGGAATTTTCTTTCTAGCCAATAAGTGAACTGTTATTGATTTCTCTCTCTTATCTAAATGGAGTAAGTATAGGGCTCTGCTAATTTGGCTCCTGTTGTTGCTGGTACTTTGAATGGCAAGGAATGGATCTGTCACATTATTAAATTAAATGAAAGTAATATTAAAGCTGTTTTTCTTTGTGGTTTATTGGAATGCTTTGAATCATGTCATATAGTCAGGAAACATTCTACACATGTTCCATTATTAATAATCCAATAATAGACAATGGGGGGGGGAAATACTGAACAACTGGTGCAGAATGGTTTGGTTCCACAGGGGTAGTCTTAACTGGGGACTCAGGTGTTAGGAAGACAGGGAATGTATTCTGTAAGAAAGATAGATGACATAGAACCAGGGTATGTTTATCAGGAGCAAAAATTAACAGTGTAACAAACAATTTATTGGTTTTAATAGGACTGGTGGGTGCATGGTAATACATGTGGGAACTAATGATTTAAAAGCTGATGCATAAACAAACTGATGAATTGCTTATGAAATATTAGATCATGCTGAAAACGTTCTGCACTATAAGTCAGCCTATTCCAGCAATTTTGCCAGATATGAGAGGAAGAATTTTTGGATAAAAGCCTTGTGGACTAACTCTACACTTAGCGTTAGCATTAGCAGAGGCACATGATGCAAGAATTCAAGCTTATGCAGCATCAACCACACAAAAAAAAAAAAAAAAAAAAAAACATCCCTTATTTCACCCATCCACTCGCTCCAAACGTTTGTCAAGTTCTGCCTTGAATCTGTTTAAGCTATCAACTTCTACATCAACAGATGGAGGTGTATTCCACCAATCAACCACCCACTGGCTAAAGACAAATTTCCGCACATCTATCCTACAACCGTCTTTCCTCAATTTGAATTTATGTCCTCTCAGGTGATGAGCAAGAGGAAGAATCCCATCTGCATTGAGCATGCTCAAACCATTCAAAGCTTTATACACCTCAATCAGATCACCTCGCAGGTGCCTAGTCTCCAGACACAGTAATTTGCAAAATTAAAGCCTTTCTTCGTAAGAGCAACCCTTTGTTAAATTCACTAATCTTGTTGCCCTTCTCTGTACTCCTTCCAGCAGCTCTACATCCTTCTTAAAATGAGGCCTCCACACCTGTATGCAGTACTCAAGGTGTGGCCTGACCACTGCCTTATACAAGGGGATAATCACCTCATTATCCCTGCTAGAAAAATTCCTGTATATCATTGACAAGACACCATGAGCTACTCTTGCAGACCATCTGCACTGCTCAGAAAACTTCATATCTGCCTGCACAATTACCCCCAGGTGTTTTCCATTCTCTACCACTGTCAGTGTGGTACCACAGAGTTGATACATTACTCTGGGATTACTGCTTCCCATATGTAGTACTTTACATTTGTCAAATTTAAACTTCATTTGCCACCTCTCAGCCCATCTGCTCAACTTTTCTAGATCCTATTGCAGCAGTGTACTGTCATTAGTGTCATTAACAACCCTGCCACCCTTCGTATCATCTGCAAACTTGGCCATTAAGCCTGATATACCATCATCAATATCATTTATAAATACGGAAAACAACAATGGACCCAACACTGAACTCTGAGGAACTCCACTAATTACATTAGTCCACAAAGAGCAGTGTCCATTGATTACTACTCTCCATCTTCTCCCACTCAACTATCCCTTTATCCGTAGCAGCAATTTGCCTCCAATGCCACACTGCTCCAATTTGTGCAGCAGTCTTCCATGTGCAACAGTATCAAAGGCTTTTCTAAGATTCAAATGCATGATATCAAAGTTATTCTCTGCATCCAGTTCTTTTGTGACTACATCATAGTATCCAATCAAATTAGTCAGACAAGACTTCACCTTAACAAACCCATGCTGTGTCCGAGCTATAACTGAAGTCTTATCTAGATGATCCTGCAATGCTTCTTTAACCAGTACCTCCATTAATTTCCCTGGAACAGAAGTTAAACTAACAGGTCTGTAATTACCTGTGTCTCCCTTTGATGATCCTCCTTTGTGGATTGGGGTCACATTTGCACATCTCCAGTACAGGGGTACCTCCCATGAGTCCAGGGAAGCTCTCGTAATTATGTCTAAGTGTTTGCTTACTCCTTTGCCACCTCCTTTAAAATAACTGGATAGATTCCATCCACTCCGGGTGCCTTTCTTGTGTTTATCTTCAACAATTTCTCCTCCACTTTACTCTCAGTTATTACAAGATTAACTAGCTTACTGTCAGAGATGAATACACCTCTGGCATTTCCCTCCCTGAATAACTCCTCATGTGTGAATGTTTATGCAAAATATTCATTTAGTTTGTTAACTACCTGAGCAGGATCATCAAGAGTTCCCTCTAGAGTTTACATAAGTAAAGAACTCTTTGCTCTTTTTCTTTGCATCCTTTACCAAATATTTCTCGTAATCTGCCTTCGCCTGCCTAACCTCCTTTGTAACTTGGTTACAGACCATCTCATATATATCATAGGCTTTTGTCACGTGTTAATTTTTATGTATCCCATGCATTTTTCTTCTCTGTCACATGTCTAATTAGTTCATCTGACATCCATTTAGGCCTAAATCTTGAACAGTATTTCTTTGTTGGTATGAAAAGACTAGTAGCTTCCAAGATTAATTCTTTAAACGCTTCCCATTTTGAATTTGCTGTTGGTATCATCATCAGAATAAGCTTAGTCAATAATCATCATTTAAAGCTTAGTCAAACAAGATTTTTCCCTTTACAAAGTGTGGTTTATGTAGGATATGCCGACCGGGCTAGCTGGGTGGGTAAAGTGCCTGCCTGGCAAACCAAAGGTCGCGGGTTCAATTCTCGCCTCGGGCTTGGATCAATGCACTGCAAAAACCTTGGGAGGAGGAGCAGCCACAGAAGCCTATGCGCCAACAACTACCAAAAAAAAAAAAAAAAAAAATGTAGGATATTATACTTCTTAAGATGATCTTGTAATGTATCTTTTAGCACAGACTCGGTGTCCTTTCCTACCCCTGTGTTTAAACTAGCTGTCTATAGTTACTGATGTGATCCCACCCTTTATGTATTTGCAAGATGTTGGCACATCTCCAATCCAAGGTGATTAATTACTTTCGAATCTAACAACAATCTTATAATTAATCTTGAAGGTTTGGTGCATTCCTTCGGAGCTTCTTTTGGTATGACCACATAAATGCCATATATACCTGGGACTTTTTTCGCACCTTTCAAACTCGGCAGTTTTTTTTTTTTTTTTTTTTTGTGCTAATATATCTAATCATATAGAGTGAATAGATATATTAGCACAATATTCCCCACTCAGAAACAGTTTCTGTTGTGAGGCTTAATACATAGTATCTATTTCAGTCACTAGTATCATCGGCTGGATTATCTGCCTATTTGATTTACCCTTCTCTTCTCTGTATTTACAAATACTGAATTTTATTTGTGTGTATTTACAAACACATACAAATAAAAACTAATTGCTATTCTTGACTGAGCTAGGTAATGCTTTCTCATACTGGGACTTCTGCATAATCCCTCCCTCCCCCCTTCAGTATTGTTACACATCAACTTATTATATGAATTTGAGCTGCCCATCAGTCAATAATGGTCTGATATTACTTTTTTTTTTTTGTTCAAATCAAGCAGCTCACTAAATCCTTTTTTACCCATTTTGGCATCCTCCTTATGTAGTATCTTCTTAATTGGATGAATGCACTAATGTTTTCAAATATCTCATTGAAATTATCCCATAGATGAACTGCACTTATATATTTCAACTCAGTAACCTTATCAATCTACAGTAATCCCCTTTCTTTAAATTAAAACTGTTTCCCTTACCCTTGACTACTGAAATCTCATCTCCCATACACTTTAGGACACTGTCATTAGCTGCTCGCAGTTCCTGTACTGTCATTTTTGTGATTTTATTCAGATCGCTGATAATTACTGGATAAAGATTATTTTGGTCCTATGTACTCTCCACGACGATATGGTGATGCAAATAACATTCATCAAGTTGATTCAGAAAATTTAACAAGCCAAGTTGCAATCCATGATTTCCAGTCATTGATTGGGAAGCTGAAATGCCCCTTAACAATGCACTCAGACTTATTCGTCCATTCAGGTTGCATATAGAGACTCTCTTTATCATATGTGTCACTATCATGCATACCACTGCTCTCAACTTTCCTTTACCACTAAGTATCTCACCTTACACAGATGCTGTGCTCTCCTGAAATTGTTTTGAATCAGGATATATCTTACTGTATCCTGTTATCTTTTTATCAGAAGCATAACCCATCCCTCAATTCTCTGTTCTTCCTGTACACATGTACATTCATTGTAAATTGTACAGTAGCTGAACTCCATTCATTTTATTGGCAAATTACTATATAGATGGGTTAATCTTTGTATTTTCTTGTAATTCACTTTCCTGGTACATACCTTAGAATTATTGAAGAATGTTGCATCATTACTAGCCTGTTGTACATTTCTTCTTTTACATCCTTTGAAATGCTTAACTGATTGGTGATAATCCTGTGGCTCTCCCCTGCACCACTGACTAATGGCATGTCTAATCCCCTCGCCCTTCCCCTACCGAATCCTTAAAGCTTCCTCAGTAACATCGACACACTCTTGCACCTTCTCTGCTCAAATGTATTCAATGCTTGCAAAATAATTTTTTACTATGGTGGAGGTGGGTTGCACTGATAAAACTCCCCCTCACACCAAAATCCTTGCAGAGTCCCTCGAGCCTAGAGTTAATTGACTAGGCTAGTGTCATAAATTCACTCCTGTCTTGAACAGGCAGAATTGCAGACATTTTGTTGTAAACAGTAACATATTTGTTTTTAGAATGGTATCATATTTTTCAATTAGTTTCTAAGTTTGTTTGCATTCACAACCAAAATTCCATTAGTTCCCTTGAGTGGCAACTGGTTAGTAACATCATTGATTGTAGAGCAAGGCAGACATATTCTGGTTCTATTCCCCTTATCTGTATTACAAAATGTTTCAAATTTTCTTGTCAATTGAATTCTCTAATAAAACTACCTCCTCTTGAACTCCAAAACAGACTGATCTTGATGATTCATATCTGTGGCCCAAATTGCAAATGCATATCCTGCCGTATCACTACACAATAGAGTTACTGTTGAATCTCCAATTTTATTTGAGCACCAAAATTGTCTACTAATGCATCATTTTTAATGGCGCCTCCGTAGCCAGGTGGGAAGGAGCAGCAGTGTGTAGCACACGCTTCTTGATTAGACCGGGGTTCGAGCCCGTCACCACCAAATACGGAGGATGCGGAAAGGTCAGGGAATGACCACCGCATATCCCGGAGCAATATGGCCTTAGTTGCTAATGCTCCTAAAAACCAAATAACAAACAAACAAACATCATTTTTAATTTTAGATTGTTACACTCCTTGCTCCTAGTACACAGAAATGATTCATCAGTTATACTGTGATCACCTGCATGAGTGAACTCCAAATGAACGAGTAATAAGGCCTTGACCTACACGGAATCATCCGCAGCGTTTCCAATTTGAGACATGATAGAGTCATGTGCCATCATATTTTTGGATGCTGTTGTATTAGACCATAGTTTTGATTATAAAATTTTCAAAGATAAATTTACAATATATTAAAAAAATCTAATAAAAACATTTCAGAATTTAACAAAGTTTTACTTCTACAAATCACTATTTAAAATTGACATGATATTCTATCAAATATCCTACACTAAGAAATAAAATTTATAGTTTGGAAGTTAGCTAGACTATTGCAGATTTTGATCCTTCCCAAGTCATAAATAAATACCTGTTATTGATTAGCATAGTAAATACTATTAGGATTTAACAATTGTAAGTAGCGCATAGAAATAAATGACGCACTACTCTACAATTGTAGAGTAGCGCGTCATTTATCTGGAATAATTAATGTCAGACCTCTTCTGGATAGCAAAATTTTCCGGATAATTGAATGCAAGGTAAAATTAAATAAATTTTGTTATAATGTATTAAGGTAAAAGAAAAAGACTTTAAATAGCATGAAAAAAATAATTTACTTAATTTAAAAAAATAATAACTTATACATAAAAATTTGCACATATATATATATATAAATAATAAAAAAAAACTGAGAAAAATAATAAATCACATAGTTTTGGGCCAATATTATTCTTAACGAATCTGGAGCTAAACTGAGTAATATGAAATGAAGAGAACAAAATATGTAATGGAAAATTTGTTTCCAAGAAAACTCATTAGTCCTAATCCAACATTTCACTAGATATATGACGTAAAAAAAAAAAAAAAAGACAGAAATACTCTTGTAGCATAATAAACATTTGCCTCTGACATTAATAAAAAAAAAAAAAAAAAAAAGAAGAAAAATCAGCCTTTCAAATTATTCCAGATAACCGACATTCTACTGTACTACTAAACAACAGCTTGCACCATGAAATCTCTACAATATTATATTCAGTTACATATATTATCTGTAATTCTACAAAGAAATGCTTACCTGTGACTCTGCATTTTTGTGTCAAAAGTTACTGCTAAGAAACAGCCGTTCAGTCAAACAGATATAACTTCATAAACTCAGAAATACTCTCTTGATTTAAAAACTAAATACAGCTGTGCAATCAGCACAGAAAAAAACAAGAAGACAAAATAAAATTCAGAACAAAATTAAATGAAAAGAACTAAAAAATTTTAAACTTATCTGAAGCTAATAATCACTGATATCACTACACCCAAATGTGATCAGTTGAGATCAAATTTGAGAGATACATTGTAATGCCCTCTCATTTGAGAATGATTTACCATATTACTCCTAAATTACATGTGTTTGTTTACATGCTTAGAAATTTGTTTAAAAAATGTATGTTATTTATTTAAACTTTTTTTTCCTTTTTTCTTACAGGTGCTGGTAGATTTTGTAAACTTTATGCGCATGACAATTTTAGTGATAATTAGTGGTGGAATTGTTATCCACTCTGTTTTATATCCAGACTATCCACTTTCTCCTGAATTATTCCGTCGCACTTTTCATAAAGCTTGGTTTTCACTTTTCTTAACTCCAATTGATGATCTAGAAGGTAAGTATTACTACATCTTATTATTATTATTATTATTATTAGCTATATGGTGCAAGAAAGCCTGAGGCTTATGCTGCACCAGCCAAAAAAAATTTCTGAATTACCCTGAGAGAAAAAGAAAAAAACAAGAATCAGAAGTAGAAGGGGAATCACCAAGAAAGAGAAGAATGATACTATCCAGCTCAGGACCTGGGTGTACCAAGCCCATACTTGCCAAATATGAGCCTCTGATCTTTTCTGTGTTCATTAGAGGTTTGCCCTAAGTGTTCTTTTATTTGATATTACTATTTTAATTTATTAGTTTATAATGCAAGGGAAAGTGAAATACTGCCATATTTGAATAAAAATAGGGGTAGCATTAGTAAAGCATTAGCTATATAAAGCTAATGCTTTATATAGCATCAGCCAAAAAAAAAAAAAAAAAAAAAAAAAAACACACCCCATCTCATTCACCCATCCACTTGCTCCAAATATTTGTCTAGTTCTGCCTTGAATCTATTTAAGCTATCAGCTTCTACAATGACAGATGGAAGTTTGTTCCAGCAATCAACCACCCACTGGCTAAAGGCAAACTTCCACACATCTATCCCACAGCTGTCTTTCCTCAATTTAAATTTATGCCCTCTCAGGCAATTATTCTGAGCAAAAGGAAGAATCCCATCAACATTGAGCATGCTGAAACCATTCAAGGCTTTATACACCTCAATCAGATAACCTCGCAGACGCCTAGTTTCCAGACACTGTAATTTGAAAAACTTAAGCCTTTATTTGTTAAGCCTATATTTCCTGTAATAACAGTATGGTTAATATCCATTAAGATAAAATATATGACAATATGTATATTAAGACATTCCTATACCATATGAATTGGAAAACAAAATAGCTTTTGTTGATACTTATAATTTACAAGCACAGTATAAACAATAAATTGTTAGTGTTAATTCTTAAACACTAAATATAGACCAGTGATGTTTCGTGATTTGGTCAGAATTCTGTCATGAGACCTAAAGTTAAGAAAGCAAAATTAATTTTAAAAAAAGGGTAAAATTACAAGTTGCCATTAAAGTTATAATAAAATATATGACCAAGCTCCTATTTTTTTTTTTTTTCTAATTGGGTACAAGATATAATGGATAATACAATAATAATATTTAAGAAAATAATAGTCAGAACAGGGAATACTAATTATATAGTATCTTATCTTATTGTAGGCATTGAACTCAGCTTGTGACATGTAAGTTGCTAATTACATGTCACAAGCAAAGAAAAGTTATTTTGAGAAAAGTTACTGCTGTTTGTGTTTCACCTCCTTTCACCAAGGAGGTGAAACAGCACAATTTCACCTCCTTGGTGAAATTGTGCTGTTTGTGATTTATTTAATGGTTTTAGTTTAAAACATGGTTACAGATGGTCGTATGAATGGATGTACTTTAAATATTGGAATAATTCATCAAAATTAGAATTGTTTTCCAGATATGTGATAAATTTAATTGTTCCTGCAAGTTAGAAAGTAATTTTACAAGAAATTAGGTTTACAGATATTGGAATAATCACTAAGGATATGCTTAATTGTTAGTTGAATTTGATAGTAGGAGCACAGAGGAAGGCTTCCTCCCAAAAGTCAAAAAAAAAAAAAATGTGTTAGGCATGAATGACTGATGTGGAGTGTTTCTAGCAGCTTCTTCCCATCTGTTGCACCTGAAGCTTGATTCCATTAGTTGCAGTTCCATTTTAATCTGTAAAAATTTATCATTATCTTGGACTTGCCATAGTTATAACTAGTGATCTCTGGTATTCCGATCCCATTTTTTCACACAAAGCTGAAAACAGACATGACTTTAACAGCTTGGATTTTATTAAATTTTTGATATCTTGATAACATCATGTAATGTGGAATCCAGATCCACAGGCAAACCTTTAGATATGAGAGCTTCTCTGTGAATAAAACAATGCATAACCTGAATTTCTGGGTTTTTCAGCACAAACTCTTGATGTAAAACCTTTAACTCTTCTGGTCATTGCAGCTGTACCATCAGTACACAAGCTTATTTGTCTCAAAGTATTCATTTACCACTTTGAATATTTCAACCCCAATAGTGTGATTTGGCAGTTCTTTGCAGAACAAATAATGTTCTTTCAAGCATTTCTCTTCAATGATTCTAACTAGTGCTATTAATTGAGCACAGTTACTAATGTCTGTAGATTCATCAATTTGCAATGAAGATATTTTAGATTCGATAATTTTCTGAATTAATTTTGTTTCAATGTCATCTGATATGTCTTCCATGCTTCTACTAATAGTGTTTTTCAAAAGCGGCCCTTTTTCAATTTCCTTTGCTTCTTTTGTCCCAAGCATAATTAACAATTTCAATGAAATCTGGTAAAATAAGTGATTCTGCAACTGTATGAGTCATTTTGGATTTGGCCACCAGGCACTTTGGATTTGGCCACCACAGAAAATTATTGAATCTAAAATATCTTCATTGCAAATTGATGAATCTACAGACATTAGTAACTGTGCTCAATTAATAGCACTAGGGCGACCTTATAACTAGCCCCTTGAGCACAATTTCATACTGTTGTAATCAAATTCATAAAACAACTTTGCTTCCTATTTTGCATTTGAAGACAATTAAAAAAATTAAAATCTTTTTCCGCACATGATAGATGTTTCATGGTAAGGTTCCAGCGTAGTTTACTTGGAACTATTGCTTCATTTAATAACTCTTATAGGTAAATAAGACATATGGGTTAAGGAAGAAACAAATTATTGGAGCATACAAATCCATATTTGATATATTCCTCATTATATTGCCTAAATACCGGGTTTGTCTTTTCCTTTGAACTACTTTGTTTCTCCTGTGAATCTGATGACTTTTTGGTTCCCTTCAAAAAGTTTTCCATTATGGGTAGAAAATAAATATCTACAAAAATTAAATTTGGTTAAATATAAATTACTTAATGAAGCAATTCAATAAATATATTTTGAATAATTATTTGTTTTTAGATATAAACATTAATTTTTTTTCTAAAAGTAAGCAATAACTTATTATACATATATCTTTTTAGTAGAAAAATGTGAAAGCTGGTCCAAAATAATTCGAAAAAACCAATAGGCAAAACAAAAAAAAAACAAATCGTGACTAAAGTAAGTAAAATCTTGTTTTCCATGTTTAAGCATGATATCGAATTCAATTTTCATGTAAAAAATGGATTTTTATGTAAGGTAAAAGAAAAAACATTATTATATATATTTAAAGTGTATATATGTATATATATATTTTTTTAATTCTAGAAATTTTTCTTGAATAAGAAATTATTTAAAATCATTTTTTGCCTTGCATTCAAAAGATATTTTTCAAATTTAAGTTTAAAAAAAAGAGGAAATATAAAAAAAGAAAGAAAACGATTTTTATACTTCCAATAAAGGTCAGCCTGGTTCTGGTTCAGGTTTACTGGAGGGATTGTATCTGTTCTATTTTCTTTTCCTGGTTTTTTAATTCCTTCTTCTATTTTCTTATCGCAGGTCGAAATCACTGTTTCCTATTCCTTCCCTAACTATATGAAAATTTTATAAAATTAAATCTCTTGCAGCACACCAGTAATCTTTCTGTGGCACACCGGTTGGGAAGCTCTGGGATAGAAGATTTTATAAGTCTAGAATCGAGGTGAGCTTCTTATGAGACATTCTTTCAAACACTTTGCCCATACAGCTCTGGACGATGTATCAAGTAATCCTTGCCTGATTTCGGTATCACACAAATGAAAGAGGATAGATGTTTTCTGAATAGATCTAATTGTATAAGAGCAATAAGATGTAGAGATCAGTTTGCTCAGATGTCTAAGCATAATGCAGTGAATGCTGTATGGCCCTGCTGCACTATTTGGATATTCAATTTATGATTCTTTGAACTCTCTTCAGAGTAAAGGGCTGATTGTATGGAAATGAGAGATACTTTGAAAAATTAACTTTGTTTCACTCTTCACCGGTTTTAATGTGTTGAAAGAAGAGCAAAAAGGAGGAGAGACGGGTAGTATAAATGGATTCTGCTAAAGCATTTGCAACTTCAGTGGGAGAAGATAGGTCATGCCCTTTCCCCTTCAAAGCTTGTATTTTCTTACAGATACAATGAGAGTTGGTATTTTTTCCTAATATTTGAGGCAAAGGTCATCCAGGAGTCCCATTTGTTTTTTTTATTATTATTATTATTAGCCATATGGTACAAGGAAGCCTGAGGCTTATGCTGCACCAGCCAAAAAAAAAAAAAAAAATTCCTGAGTTACCCCCTGTGTGTGTGTGTGTGTGTGTGTGTGTGTGAGAGAGAGAGAGAGAGAGAGAGAGAGAGAGAGAGAGAGAGAGAGAGAGAGAGAGAGAGAGAGAGAGAAAGTAGAAAGGCATCACCAAGAAAGAGAAGAATGATGTTATCCAGCTCAGGACCCTGGGTTTGCTCACTAGATTTGGTCTTAAGTTTTTTGTAAGTAATTAGTTCATGGTAGTTGGATACTTACTGAACTGATTCCATGATAAGATAGTGATTTTTTCTAGTTTAGCTTTGGCACAATCTGCATTCCACCATCGGTTTCGGTATACATGCTTGCAAGGGTGATTTTACATTTTGGAATGGAGACTTCTGCTAGATAAAATTTTACTATTAATGTGATTAGTTACATCATCAGTTTTCTGTCACTTTATGTATTGACTGTTGAGGAGTGTAGTATATATTCCAGTCTGCTTTTTTGAAATTCCAAGTAGTACATTCTGAACGGATAGATCACTCAACAGCCAAGGTAGAATGTATATGTAGTTGAACACGTGTTGGGGAGCTAGAGTTTTAACAGAGTCGAGTTATGGTTGTCAAGGAATGTCTCAATTAGTTTATCTCTTGAATTCATAAGTAGGGACCTCTCTACTAGGAATGCTGGAGAAACAATTAATAGAAACTCTGCCAATAGATGATGCTGTCATATATGTCAATGTTATAAGCTTCAAAAGCTACAATACCTCAAATGAATAAGGCAAGGCAATCATGGTACAACTCTGATGGAATGCAGAATGTGCGATGGCAAAAACAAAACAAAATTATGCATGGAATGAATTCTGGAAATATCCGACTGCAGTCAATTTGATTTATATAAAAAAGCCAAGGCTGAAGTGAGGCAAATTCAGAGAAAGGCAAAGAAAAATTCCTTGATCATGTTTGCTTTCACACCTATTAGGGACTTTAGTCCTAGTTTGGTGTGGAAAAAAATTTGGATTTTGAGTGGAAGATATCCAAGCATACAACCTCCAATCTTCCAATAGAAAGGGCAGGACATTTCCACAAAAGATGAGATATCAGAAATTCTGGCTGAATCTTTTTCTTCTACATTAGCAGTTACACCACTGATTTTCAAAAATATAAAGAACAAGCTGAACGGAATAAGTTAAATTTCTCTACCACTACATCTCATTCGTATAATCTACCATTCCTAAAAGAGGAATTACTTACAACCATTACAAATTTGCCTAATAGTGCATCAGGTCCCGAAGGCATTTATTATACTATGATACAACACCCTAATCTCTGATTATTTGGATATCCTACTAGCTCTATAATAATAGAATTTTTCTGAACAACTTGTATCCATCCATATGACGTCACGCAATTTTCCTTGCATTTCCCAAACTCAGAAAAGATCCTTCTTATACATATAACTATCTCCCTATCTCATTTACCAGCTGCTTAGGAAAAATCCTCAAACAAATGGTACATAACAGACTTAAGTGGTTGCTGGTAAAAGAGAATGTTTTATAACCCCAGCAATTTGGATTCAGGAAAGATAGATTGACGCTTGATCTACTTGTCAAAGTTGAAACAAATATTAGATACTTGTTTATAAAAAAGCAGTATATGGTGATGGTAAATCTAGATCTTGAAAAAGGTTTTGACAAAACATCAACATGGAGATTCAGAATCCTACGAGATCTATCTCAGTTAGAATACAGAGGACAACTTCCCCAATTTATAGAAAAGTTCCTTACTGCCAGAACATTTCAGGTACGATATAAAGGCTGTCTATTCTACAATACACATACAACAGGAAGGAGTCCCCCAAGGCTCAGTATTAAGTGCAACCCTGTTTGCCCAAAGGTTATACCATCTTCACTGGAAATCTGTGTACGCAGATGATCTTTCCATTTCATTTCAATCACAAAATGAACACGATTGAAAGACAGCTCCAGTTATCCATAAATAAAATAAAGTATGAACAAAAAATAACTGATACAGAATATCTGAAAAAAAAATCAGCTGTTATACATTTCTGTAAAATCCGTGGTCTTCTCCCTGAACCAGTTTTATATTTAAATAATTTATCTCTACCTGTAGTTAAAAATTTCCCCTTTTTAGGCTTAAAATTAAATAGGAAATTAAACTTTCACAAACGTATGATGGGTTGACAGATGAGTTCTGGGCTAAAGATGTCCTCATTGATTCGTGTGTATGTGATGATGTCTCCTGCAGCAACCTGCTCTCTGCGATTTTTCATGGCGCTGGACTTGATGTCATGAATACCTTTTTTATTTCTGTGAATTGGACTTTTCCCATTTGAATGAACTTTCACTGTACATAAATATATTGTGGAGATGGGAGAAATCCCAGATGCCGTCTGAAACAAACATACCTGTACAAAGTGTATTATTCTACTATTTATTTTTATGTTTTGTACAATCTTTGTTCTGTTACGTTTTTTCTGCTCTGTTATACACTTTAACTGGACGCATGCCTGTTGTGTATTTTATATGTTAAAAATAATAATATATTGAGACTTCAAACTAGCTGCCTCTCAAAACTTAATATCTTGTGCACAGTATCTTCAATGGCTTGGGGAACCGACAGGTACACATTACTACAATTATATAAAACTTTGATTAGATCACGATTGGATTATGGATCTCCTGTGTATGCTTCTGAAAGATGGAGCATGCTACAGCACCATTCACCATAGTGCTCTCCGCATAGCATTAGGAGCCTTTAGAACTTCACCAATTTACAGCTTACATGCAGATGCATCAGAACCTCCGCTACATCTTTGATGAGATTATGTACTCTGCATGTATGCAGCAAAAATATACAGTCAACCGTCGTATCCAAACTGGTCCATTATTCATGATCCACTATGAACAAGTAATTATGATTGCAAACCAAATGAAAATAAACCAGTAGGACTGCATCTCACACACTTAGTTAAAGTTTGGGAAATACATTTTCATCACATTTCTACAGTAGATATAAATTCAGAACTTTGGCTGCAGACTATACCTTTGTCCATATCATATCTCACAAACTTGAAGAAAAAGTACATATCTCCAATCGTTTTGCAGAAGCTCCACATGCTGCACAGTTTTGAAAATAGTAACAATCATCAGATTTACACAGAGGGATAAAAATCAAACAACTCAGTAGGTATGGCAGTAGTTTTCTGGGGTACACTACATCTGTCTCTTTGTCTCCTGTTTGCAGTATTTTTTCAGCAGAACTGTATGCTATTAAACTAGCACTGGATGGTATTATCAAGCACCAGCTTCTTCCTGCCCTAATTTATACTGACTCCCTTAGTGCAATAGTAGTGCTACAGAATAGCAAATATTCCTGAAAAAACTTGATTCAACATCTCAAAAAACAAGTTGGAGATTTCCAAAAAGCAAGTTTTTATCTGTTGGAATCCCAGGAAATAATCATGCAGACCAAGCTGAAAAAAATCCAGATCTTTATACACATGATAACCTTCTGTTCATACATTATACAGACTATAGAGATGTCTTTCATGGCAAATATATTTTATATTTCCATTTGGACACAACTTTGGAGAGAACAACCATGCAATAAATTGCGCGGAATAAAAAATATCTATGTTTATGGCATTCTAGTTCGTGTACAAATAGACAGTAAGAAGTGATATTGAGAAGACTGACAATATAACTTCTTACTGACATAGTCTTGATAATGCCCATATGTCAAGACTATATTGACATATGGGCATACCTTCCTCACATACAAATGTTGCTTCTAGGAGAAGATCCTCCACTCTGTTCTGTCTGCTAGATACAACTCACAGTAAGGCATATTCTGAATGATTGCCCATCCTTTTCAGCCATCTGTACTATCTCCTTCCAATCATTAGCAAACTTGCAAGTTCCTCTGAACTCTCATCCCTATATTTGGTGACAAAACAAACTTAAGTGAACTCTTTATGTATTAAACATCTTAGAATAATACATAGACTTTGATATTATATCCATAATTCTTTAAAATGAATATAGTGACTGACAGACACTTCTTGGCCATAGTTGCCCTTTTGTCGTGAAACCTACGTAACAACAACCTACTAGGAATGCCTTGGTTGTTGGCCATGAAATCACCAAGTAAACAGACAGGTGTCTGTGTGTGTGGCATTATAGTTCACCTACAAATATTGTGATATGATTGTGGAATGTAAATTGAAGTGAGAGTTAATGATATTCCTATTGTAATGTGAACTACCACAACTTCTAAGGAGGTAATTGAATATGTCTGGAAGGTATGGTAGATTTCACTAGAATTGCAATTCCAGTCACTGCAAACCAAAGAATCAGTACCCCTGTCTCAACTATACATAGTATGATTCCAGAATTTTAGAGAAATTTGTTGGGACAGAAAAGTCTCATATAGCATATAGCCATTGTTTTAATTCGAATAAGAAAACCATTCATTCAAGTCATTGAAATTACTGAGCAGTCATCTCCAGTTCCATTGTATGAATTTATTCATTGTTTGTGCTTGGTTGAAGAAGTTGATATGACTGTTTTTTATGAGTGGTGGATTTCTGTCAATGTTGCATTAGTTTTTCTTTTTTGGGAAATTTCAGGCATCCCGATTCCACAGTGTCACTTGCATGCAATTCTAACACTGTGTCATCAACATCTAAGTGATCATCTACTTCCATACTGCCAATGAATGACTGAACAGCCTTCTGGACTTCAACTTTTTGGTTTTGTCATTTCATTTAAAATGAGATAGCATCTGTTGGAATACCAATACGTCTATTAGAATACCAATTAGAGTATTGCTGGTTTCATTTACTGTATACTTTTTTGGCAGTTGTTAGTACAGTTAGGTCCAGTTAGCGAAAGAAGTGTTCGGCTCAATGGAAACACTTGTTTGGGTTGTAACTGAACAGTAGCTTTTAGTGACTGTTGTATATGAGTGGTTGAGCATATTTAACAAAACTTGTTTTCATGCCTCAGGATATGTAACTTCGTGTTTGAGTTTATACTTTTGGATTTTTTCCCCCCTGTTTTCCAAAGCACACATCTTTAGGAAAAGTGGGATGGCTTCTTTTGCAGTTAAGGAATATGATGGTAGAAGCTGTGCAATCTGCTTGAGTAGCATAAGATTAGTATGTTCTTTAGAATCACAAACAGATCACAGCATCTCCTCGACATATTGTCTGAGAGAGACTGTGCTTCTGGCATTTAAATTAGCAAATGGGATTCTGGATGTAAGGTTGAATCTTGCAATTTAAGTAACCAGCTTTCACTGTGGTTGGAAGAATTGGAATGCTAAATGTCAAGGAGCCGACCGGGCTAGCCGAGTGGGTAAAGTACCTGCCCCGCCAACCCAAAGGTCGCGGGTTCGATTCCCGCCTCGGGCTTGGATCAAAGTACTGCAAAAACCTTGGGAGGTGCAATATGGCCACAGAAGCCGATGCGCCAACAACTACCAAATCAAAAAAAAAAAAAAAATGTCAAGGTTGATGAATGAAGTTGCCACTTTTTTTTTTTTTTTTTTTTTTTTTTTTTCATAATTCTTCTGGCATTTATCACATTTTGTTCACTAAGTTCTTAGGTTATTTCCTCTTTGGTCATTTTGGTCAGAGTATATAGGTCCCACTCATTGATAATACTTTTGAATGTATTCAAGGTGTTATGGGAAATGACTGATACCAGAATTCTATTAAAGGTTGTTAACTGTAGAAACTGTTTGGATTATTTTGGTTTAGCAGCTTCAATAAAGACTCCAAACTGAAGATATTTCACTATTTTTGAGGATCCAGCAACAGACTCTGTGCATTTTTGTATTAAAATGGGTGATAATGCCTATAACCACAGCCCTATAGGCTGTGCTGATAAGAAATTAATGCCTCACCAGGAAAGTTGATGTTTCATTATTCCTGTTTCTGTCTGCAGCCTCTTTGAATGACTGGGTCTGCTCCATGAGAATAGTATCAAGTCTTAAGCTTGGAAGCCCTAACAGGGAAATTTGCCAGTGTTTATAGTGGCTCCTTTAGCCATAGAGTTTGTCTCTACCTTCAAGGTTTCCAGCTCTGTTGTGTAAAAGCAAGAGTGGTGCCACCAAGCAGGAATGAATAAAGGCAGTTCATTGCAAACAGGATAGCAGTATGTTGCAAGTTGGTAATGCAGTAAAATTGCAAGTGAGTAGCACAAGTGAAAAGAAAATTGTTAACTTTCTTATAAAATCACAGAAAATTGCATAAGAAACACTTTATCACTGGAATGCTTGGTACTGAGACCATAAGAAAAACATATCCATTTAAACTCACAATAATTATTATTTCACACTGTTTTATCCATTCAGCTTTATATCTTCTGAGAAAATAGTCTGTAGGAGCTTGCTTGCATATTTTATTATAGCTTTATTAGCAATTTGCAATTTTACCCTTTCTTTTAAATTTAGTTTTCCCTTTCTTAATGTATACTTGGATCTGATTATTTCAGAATTCAGATAGAATTCTGAAATCACTGGCTAACAGTTTAGTGTTGATATGCTCCTTGTAAATGGTATAAGTGTTAATCAAGATATAGTCATTTTATTTTTCTTCTGTAGTCAGATTTACAGTTGCACTTTGACAGTAATTCCTACTGGGAATAACTAACCTTGATTTTTTTAGGTATAAATTTAATAATGGTTATTCCCTGAACTTGTGAACACTGAATTTCCAAGGTTATTTATTTATATATTTTTTTCATGGATATATTTAAGGATTTGAGTGGCTAGAAAATAATAAGCTTATCTAAATTCTTAGCATTCAACTTTATGAATTGTGGTGATATTTTGTTCAAGAAGTACTCAGTGACCATGGATATTTTTCTTTCCAAATCCAACAGTGTAAAAGCTAGCTTACTTTTCCACTAAGAATAGTAGATGCAGAAACTGTTGTCACCTGTTGACTAAAAAAAGCATGTGTGTGTTTTTCTTGAGTCTGGGGCAATATGTCATCTAAAATAACCAAAATGTTGTTGCAATCATGTAAATTTTGGTATCTGGCTAAGTAAAGTTCATGACTTATTGTTGCATGAGATATCAAACACTAGTTTTGATAAAATTCAGTTAGTTGTCTTTAATTTCTTTCCTAAGAATTATCATAAATAAAAATTTTCTGTTTATACTCCGGCACGACAACCAAGTCAGTAGAGTTTACAATAAATCGTCAATACAAATATTTATCATATTTAGTAGTCACGGACTTGAACCCCCCGTCCAATCAAGGAACGCGTGCTATGCACTTTCGCTCCTGACCACTCGGCTACATCAGGCCTAACTATCTGTATGTAACTATCTATAAATAACTATATGGTGTTTACCCTGAATAAAATCGGAAACTCATATATCATTGGTATTTTTGACTATAGTACATTGAATTTTTTCCCTAGGTCAATTATATAAACAGTATAATTCTAAAACATCTTATTCATAATGATATATGCTTTTGATTCTTGGACACTGAATGTAGAACCTTATACAATGAAATGTCAGTATATGGTGAATTTATGCAGGCGAACAAAATATATTTGTTATAATGAAATTTCATTAGTGAAATACATTAAAAATAATATAACAATAAATCACATATATACAAAATATAATAAAACTTACTTGTTATATCCAATCTTGTATTTTCTAAATAAAAAATTTGTAACTTTAAAATGTTATTTATTTTTTTTTTTTTTTTCATTCTTGTTATTTTCAGCAAAACAAAACTGTTATCAATTCTTCTTGGTAAAAAGAAAAATATTATAAACATGAAACTAGTCACTTCCATTTTCAAATTTATAAAACTGTATTAAGTGCAACCATCAGATGATATGATGTAAACAGATAATTTCAATGCTGGCCGCTCATCTACCATCATGTTTCACTAAATATGTAGCTTTGTGTAAACAGCTCCAATCACTTCCAAAATTACTCAAGTAAGACTTTAGAAAAGTAAACAGAACAAAAGCCACTAATCTCAAAAAAAAAAAAAAGTAAGAGTAAGCAGCAGCCATTATCAATCCACTGCTGGATGGAAGCCTCCACAACAATTCATGTTGAGGGAAATGGACCATAATCTGCCACGCTGGTCCAGTGCGGGTTGGCAGATCGACCGTATTTTGCAGTTAGGGGCTTGAACCCTGGTCTACTCAAAGAGCGTGTGCTAGTGCACTCCTGCCCCTGACCACTTGGCTATGGAGGCCTCAAACAGGCAATTGATTGCTCATTTAATAAATAATTGCAGCATTGCATGAGTTTTCAGACAAAAATCAAAATGCATACACTGTATTATTTAAGAATTTTCTTTTTAAAAATTTCATTTCCTTATGATGATTATTATTTTCCTTATAATGAATTATTATTAGTGGTATGAATTTTTATTGCAGTAAACTGATATTTTCATTACAATAATATTCTTTAAATAAAACATTTTAACATAAAATACATATTAAATTAGCAGAGGATGGGAAGTGATTTTGTTATACTAGACGTTTCATTTCATTACTCCATTGTTTATTGTACTAAATTTTAATCTCCAGTAGTTTAGTATAGCAACTAAACTACTGGAGATTTCAATGTAAATGCAGAAACCTCTGGCCTTCTAGCTGTGAAGGGTTTATACAACAGTAATGTTTATGTTTCTCATTGTACAATAAAGAGTATTTATTTATTTAAATATAAATAAATACTCTTTATTGTACAATGTCTCCTCCCCACCAGCCAAAAATATCCTCAATAGAGATGTTTGTATGAAATTGCTTTGCTTGGTAGAATACACTCTTGAGCGAGATATTGTAATAATTAATTTTACTTTTTTGTAAAGAGTTTAGCAGCATTTACATTTTATCCTACAGCTCTGCTGTTTGCTCACTGATTGTTAATTAAAAGTCACATTTTCAATAGATAAATCAAAGAAAATGCTTTTCTTGGAATATTGTTTTATTATGACTCAATAGACAGTTTAGTTGAGGAATGGTAAAAAGTTATTTTCTATAGGAGTTTCTCAGACTTTCCCAGGCAATCTGCTAATAGGTTCACTCCCTAAATAGCATCCTGTGTGAATCTACTGTATTAGACCTGCACCCATAGTAAGTGGAACACCACTCAAACCAGACCTGCACTGTTTGTACCCACAAACAGAAAAAAAAAAAAAAAAAAAAAGGAGAGAGATAGAGACATATTAAAAAAATTTGTCTTAATGTTTTTTTATGTATCAATAATAATGTAATAAATCACTTGTTCAATAATATCGATTTTTTTATTATAATACACAAAAATTTAAAAAAAAAACAACAAATAAATAGAAAAAAATGTACTGAAAATATATTAATAGCATAATTAATTTTCTACATTTTTTAAATTGCTGTGCAGAAAGAGGACTTTATCAACAGTTTCCAGGTTCAGCTGAGTCCTTTCTTGGATGAGAAATCCTGCTGCAGAAAAATCTCTTTCATTGGTTGCACTGCTAGCAGGAGTGGCAAGAATGAAACAAGCCATACCTGCAAGGTTTGAAAAAAAATACATAAATTTTTTTTCCCACCACTTCAACACAAAGATCTTCTCTATTGTTAGAAATTTGCTTTGGAAGTTATCTTGTGACGTAATTTTAAAGGCGCCTCCATAGCCAGGTGGGCAGGAGCAGCAGTGCATAGCACATGCTTCTTGATTAGACCGGGGTTCGAGCCCATGACCACCAAATACGGAGGATGCGGAAAGGTCAGGGAATGACCACCGCATATCCCCGGAGCAATATGGTCGTAGTTGCTAATGCTCCTAAAAACCAAAATAACAACCAAACAAATAATTTTAAATTTTTTCAGGTGGAGATTTCAACATTTTCATCACCTGAATTTTCCACATCAAATAAATAATCTTCCTTGTTCTTTCTTTTTCTATCTCACAAACCTTTTGATCTTGGTCTTTCGATCTCTTGTGGATGATGTAGTTGCAGCTTCTAGTTTAGTATTAAGTTGTTTTTGTTTGCTTACCAGCCTTCTTACTTCATTTCATTTCTTTCTGCTTTATAATCCAGAAGTTTTAAATGTTTTAGTTTCAAAAGCCTTCTTACTTCATTTCTTTCTTTCTTCTTTATAATCCAGAAGTTTTAAATGTTTTAGTTTCAAATGAAAAAACAAAACTATTTTATGTAATAAATAGAGTAGGAATTTTTTGCAGAATAGATAGATTTTTTCTTTTAAGTTCAGAAAAATAATTTCTCCATCTGTAAGGCCAGAGGTGTTGTTCTGGTCTTCTAAAACAGATTATAGTAGTTAAATATAGCATTGGCTTACTTGAAGCTTCCAATGCATGCAAAGCTATTTTAAATTGCTTAAAGTAAGCATTCAAATCATTAAGATGATCACCCTCCAATCTGTCCATCAATATTTCCTTAATCTAATTATATTGCATGTGAATAGATTTGAACATTGTGAATAAGCTGTTCCATCTGGGTTTAGCTGGTGCCTTGAGAGTTTTTTTTTTAAACAATTCTATAGATTTGATTGTTTAAAATATGTAACAAGAAATTTTTCAGTGCTGATTGCATTTTCTACATCCAAAAGATTGTCTGCATTTTCTGCATCTTTAATTCAAATATGTGATGCAAAATTGTGTTTAGTAGATGTGCAGAATAGTTCAAATGTTGAACACTTTATTATATTTACACTCCGGTCAGTTATATAAACTGGGTTAGAGAAACAATCATTAATTAATATCTCCGGAGAATTTGAATTATTGCTAACTTAATATTATCACCTGGGTTTTTTTTTTACATAATGGGAAATATCTCATCATGTTGTGCATAATACCCTTTCTACCAAAGACCAAGTTCCATTAATGTAATGTAAAATTAAACATAAATATCCAATTTTTCTAAAATCGTCTGCCCACAAACCTAAAGTTACTGTTCCTCCTATTTGACATAAAACATCTTTCAGTTCGGGAATAATTTTAAGGTGAAGTTCCAATGCTAAGGTTTTGATATTACATGATATAGTAGTAGGATCTGGTAGCAATGCTTTGGCACCAACATAAATCCTTCATTAATAACAGACTGAAAAGGTTTTATATCTTTACACACATATTTCACTGCCATTTTTGTTATTATTTCTTCTTCTTTTTCAGTTTACATTTTTAATACATCCACAGCTTTTCCAAAATAGCCCTTAATAGTTTTGGAACTAGATGCTGAGAAGTTAGAACTTGTATATTTTGTTTAAGATGAAGTACCAGTTTTATGGTTTTTAAAAAACAAAAACTTGAAGACAAAACTTATATGCTGCAAAATCTTTAATAACTGATTCTTGATTTTCATCAATCTCTAGTTTAAATATGGTCCAAACATATGATTTAGCTTATGTTTTGTCAACTTTTATATACTCCATTCTTTAATTTCTTTTTTACTTTATTCAGAGACATTATTACAATTTTTTTGTAAAAAAATTAAATATATAGCTAAAGTCCCATATGGTTTAACAAAAGTAAAATACAACAACAGAGACTGGGCCTCTATGCTTCTGCCACTTAAAACAGACTCCTGAACTTTTTATGCACTTGACCAAATTGACTGTTCCAAATATGATCTGAAATAAGAACATTAATTGTTTAACATTAACCTTCTGCTAGTATATTAGAGGAGGGGGGGGAAACCTTAAAATGTTGATTAGAAAAATATCTTCACTTCAAAGAATTTTGACTAATAAACATTGCCTAAACTATTGTGTTAGGTCAGCACTCTTTATAGCTGTAAATAATTGAAACAGAGACTTTAATGACATCAGAGACAATAACAGACATTTTTGGGACAGTTTACTTTCCAAAGTCATAAATTAATTTGAAACATTGGAATGCGCCATCAACTTTGAGTAGAAGAGAATATTCCCTACTTTGGTCTCCATTTGTTCAATAATTATCAGTTATCCATTGGATTTTTAAGAAAGGCGTCTCCGTAGCCAGGTGAGAAGGAGCAAGGAGCAGCAGTGCATAGAACACTCTTCCTGATTAGACCTGGGTTCGAGCCCATGACCACCAAATATGGAAGGTCAAGGAATGACCACCGCATATCCCCAGCCCGGATAAAGGGTGAGGGTTGGCATCAGAAAGGGCATCTGGCCATAAAAAAGAAATTTAATGCCAAAACAGTAAAAACGCTCACTTCATATATGTATATAATGGGAAAGAGGCGAGGACAGAAAAAAAAAAAAAAAAAAATTGGATTTTTAAGAAAACCACCTGCCGAATTCGTTGAAACTGACCCCGACAAGTGGGAATAATTTTATGGCACTGGGGCTAAAGTGGTTTAGTAAAACTTACTGAATAAGGGCAAGTATTCCTGTAAAGCTACACATGTGCTCCTAGCCCTGTTGCCATGATGAATACACTACCATTAATGGAGATTATTTATTTATAACTACAGTAAAATGTCAGTTATCTGGGGCTCTGTTATCCGTAGGGTTGGATTAACCATGGTCCTCTATATGTATGTAGTTTTATTTTTAACAAATATTTAAAGAATATTGTTTATCTGTGCAAGTGAATTCGTAAAGTACATACAGAAAATCACTGTTGCATCTCTTGTTTTGCCACCTAGTAAATCATGCCAGATGTTTTTACACACACAAGATGCGTCAAGTGTCTTGAAACACATGCATTTCTAATGCCAGATAACATACAAATGTAACCTATTCGCAATTGTCTACTAAACATTGCAAAAACCTTTCCTGTGCTTGCTATTGGTTGTACATAATATTTATCTCACATTTCAACCCCTAAAATATCAAGTAAATGAAAATGAGTTGTTTTAACAGTGGAAAGGAAACTGGATATTATTAAGATGTGAAATTATGTCTCATAAAGGTCTCCCCCACAAAGCAATTTAGTTATTATTAGATAATAATCCATCCTATCCTCTATTGGAAAAACTTTTGCAGAAAATGCCGATATTGCCACCATTTATCTTCCACCCAATGTAACGCCACTGGTTCAACCTATGGACCAGGGGGGTGATTGAGAGCATGAAACGATTATATAGAAAGACCTTGATGATGGACTTTATCATGGAAGAAAAGAATCCTCTTTTATTTTGGAAGTCACTAACAATTAAAGATGCTATCTATAACATTTCTGCTGCATGGGTGGAAGTTAAAGGCGAAACAATTATAAAATCATTCAAAAAAATATTGCCCGATGACTTTGTAATCGCCGAAAATAACTTAGAAGTGAGAGACTCAAATAACACTGTAGAAACCTTTCCTGATATTTTAAACTCAGTTCAAAATCTTGAAGGATGTGTTAATCAGGAAGTGATTATGTTGATTATCCATGGTAATTCTGGGACTTTACAAAGTCCCAGAATTACCATGGATAATCAACATATTACTGTATCTATTTATAACTAGGCTACACGTGAAAAGCTTTCTGAAAAATTACACAACTGACTAGGCCAACTAGTCGTGCTGTATTATAAACATCCACTTTATAATGAAACACCCTGCTTTTGTAAATATAAATTTGAGACTCTCATGATAAAAAAATAGCTGAAAAGTTTTAGCTTTTTACGATTTCCATTTTAAGTGCATAATTTCATTAATCCAAATTTCATTCACTATTAAATTTTCACACTGCACCTAATTTTACAGAATATTCCAATATTTATTCACCCATTGTATATCAGTTGTCAATCTGATATACAATGGGTGAATTGTATATCAGATTGACATACAATCTGATATACAATTCACTGTATGATATACAATATATAATAATACATATCATTTTTTTTCTGAAATCCACAATACTTAAGTACACTAAAAATATGTATCTAAAATAGAAGAATAAATGATAAACATCACCAAACACTATGTGAACTACACTACACAGTAACACAACTTGGGGCGCCTCCGTAGCCAGGTGAAAAGGAGCAGCAGTGCGTAGCACATGTTTCTTGATTAGACCGGGGTTCGAGCCCGTCACCACCAAATACAGAGGATGCAGAAAGGTCAGGAATGACCATCGCATATCCCGGAGAAATATGGCCTTAGTTGCTAATGCTCCTAAAAACTAACTAACACAACTTGGTAACTGATATTGATAAATAAATTACTCCAGATAGGATGTGGTGTTACTGTAAGAGAAACAACAGCCCCCAAAGAGTAATAATGTGAATGTGAGTCAAAGAGCCAAATGCAAATTAATTCTGCAAATTAATTATATGTAACAGGTGGGTTGTGGGGCTTGAAAGTGTAACTTTTGTGAATAGTAGTGGATAATGACACAAATGGATACTACACACAGTATCCATTTGTTGTTATATGTATATTATGTTGTAATATACATATAACAACATATATTGTTATGTATGTGTGATATTTATGATGCTTTTTAAATGATTTTTTTTTTTTAAGCCCTTCTTTCATATTAATATATTGTTAACAGTATGAGGGGCTTAGAGTGGAACAGGTATCCTGTGTGTTATCAGACACTCAGCCTAAAACACTGATGGATCCAATATCTCTCTATTACGGAAGATTTAGGAGAAGTCCGGTTGGCCTGCCTCCCTAAAATCCACTCATGCACACCTCGATGGTAAGACCTGCTATGTCACTTAGGTGACAATGAACATGTAGAGTGGTTCTCTTCAAGACGCCAGGTCAGCATGAAGAGGAAAAGACCAAACCCTCCAGCATATGACAGCACAACAAAACAAATGGCCCTCAGTCCCCAGCAGCTTTCACTCTCCCTCTTACAGCAGCGAGAGGATCAGATTGGAAGCAGAGGGTGCTAATAATCTCTGGCTACGACCAGGCTGCCATGCACGGAAACTGAACTTGGCCTGTTATAACGTAAGATCACTCATCGGTGAAGACAGGATATTAGAGCTGGAAAAGGAATTAGAAAATTTGAATTGGAATATCATCGGTTTGGCTGAAACAAGAAGAAGAAATTAATCACTTATAAGTTTATCAAGTGGAAATCTGCTGTACACCAATGGAAACAGTAAAAGGAGTGAAGGTGGAGTTGGGTTTCTGGTCCATAAAGATTTTAAAAACAACATTTTGGAATTCAAAAGTACATCACCAAGGGTGTCAAGACTAATACTCAAGATTTCTAAGAGCTAAAGATTATAATGATTTATGCACCAACATCGAGCCATGATGATGAAGAGGTTGAAGAAATGTACACCGAAATTGAGAGTCTTCTAGATGACTCTCATCAGAAAACCCACTACACTATTATTATGGGGGACTTCAATGCTAAGGATGGAAAAAGACAAAACAGTGCAGAAAGAGGAACTATAGGAAATTTTGGAATTGGTGAAAGAAATAAAAGAGGTGAAAGACTTGTGGAATTTGCAGAATCTCAAGGAATGTCAGTAATGAACACTTTTTTCAAGAAAAGGGTGAACAGAAAGTGGACATGGAAGAGTCCAAATGGATTAACAACTAATGAAATCGACTTCATCCTCACTAACAGAAAATATATTGTGAATGATGTTACCGTCCTGAATAAGGTAAATGTTGGAAGTGATCACAGAATGGTAAGATGTACACTTGATATAGATGTAGGAAAGGAAAGGAAAAAACTGACTCGAGTAAATAATACAAAGGTCTTTGAGATAACAGAAGAGGAGAAAAAGCAGTATGTACTGGAACTTAAGAACAAGTTTGAGCTTCTGCAGACTGCTCAGGACTAAGATATTGACGAGAATATTACAACTTTCTGAAAGTGATAAAGCCCAAGAAACCTATAGGGAAAAAGAAATCCAAAGAAGAAAAAATTAGTCAAGGAACATTTGTCAAGATGAACCGAAGACGACAAATGAAAAGCAAGAAAAACACTGACAGGGAGAAAATTGAGTATACTGAGTTATGCAAAGCCATTAGAAAGAGACTCAGAGAGGACATAAGAAGATTTAACACAAGAAAAATAGAACAAACATTAAGGGAAAACAAAGGATTTAAATTAACAGCCATGAGCAGTAATACAGGAAGACAAATGATACTGAAACTGAAGAATAACGATGGTGTACTTATAAACAGCAGAGAAGGCATAATTCAAATAGCAGAAGACTACTATAGAGAATTATACAAGGAGCAGGGGAATGATGCTGGCAGTGGGGAAGATGGATTGCAAAGTAGCAACACATATGACATACCCAATATTCTTCCTGATGAGGTAGAACATGCATTGAAGAAAATTAAGAATCAGAAAGCCCCGGGGGAAGATGAAGTTACTGTAGAGTTGTTAAAATTGGGGGGAAGAGACGTAACACAAAAACTGGCAAGGTTCTTCAAAAAGTGCATTCGAAAATGTGTGACGCCTAAGCAGTGGAATAATGCAATCATAGTTTTGCTGCATAAGAAAGGAGATAAATCAAAAATTGGAAATTATAGACCAATTAGCTTGTTATCCCACATCTACAAGTTGTTCACAAGGGTCATTACTAACAGATTAGAAAGAATACTTGATGAGAATCAACCGAAAGAGCAAGCTGGCTTTAGGACAGAAATTCTCAACTGTGGATCACCTTCACGTAATATCACAGCTAATGGAGAAAGCAAATGAATATAAAACACCATTATGCCTGTCATTTGTGGATTATGAAAAGGCATTTGACTCCATACAGCATAAGGCAATGTTTCGGGCACTGGAAAGACAAGGCATAGATACTCCATATATTATGATTTTGAAGAAAATATATGAGAGTGCTACATCCTTTATTAGACTAGACAAAGACAGTAGGAAATTTAAAATCGAGAAAGAAGTTCGACAAGGAGACACAATATCTCCGAAGCTGTTTACTGCTGCCCTTGAGGAAGCTTTCAGAAGATTAGACTGGTCGCAGAAAGGAGTCAATGTGAACGGAGAGTACCTAAACCATTTACGATTTGCAGATGACATTGTGGTCATAAGCCACGATCCCAAAGAATTAGAGGAAAATCGTAATCAGTTATGCACAGTTCATAAGGATTTTGGACTAAAGATGAATATGGCTAAAACAAAAGTAATGATGAACAAGTATGCCACGGAAAGGGAAATAATGATTGAAGGAGCAGTAATTGAAAAGGTGGAGTCATATACCTATCTGGGACAAGTTATTAGCTGTAATAATAATAAATGGCAGGAAGTCAAGAGAAGAATAAATTTTGGATGTATAGCATTCAGGAAATATAGTCACATACTGAAGAGCAATATCCCAGTTTGTCTGAAACGTAAAATAATGAACCAATGTATACTCCCCACCATGACTTATGGAAGTGAAACTTGGGCACTCACCAAAAGAATGGAAGAGAGAAGCTGAGAACTACACAGCGAAGAATGGAACGAATTATATTAGGAATCAGACTGTTAGATAAGAAGAGAAACACATGGATTGGGCAACAAACTCAAGTAAAGGACATTCTTATCAAAACTAAAGAACTAAAATGGTCTTGGGCAGGACACATAGCTCGAAAACATGATAACAGATGGACTAAGAAAATAACAGAATGGTATCCAAGAGGAGCTAGAAGAAAACCTGGAAGACAAAAGCAGAGATGGATAGATGAAATTCATGAGTTTGTGGGTAGTAAATGGATGGCCAGTGCTCAAAACAGAAGGAACTGGAAAGTTGTTGGAGAGGCATTCATTCTGCAGTGGATTGAAAATGCCTGATGATGATGAACAGTATGAAAAGGATGCACTGCAATGATTCAGCAAAAAAAAAGAAAAAAAGACAAAACTAACAGACAAGGAATTTAGGAAGCAAAATGGTGAAATTTCTCATTTTCCAACAACAAGAGAGAGAGAGAGAGAGAGAGAGAGAGAGAGAGAGCAAAATTTATTCAGAAAGTGTCTACTTTTTACATGTGAAAGATATTAAGATAGAGAGTGGTAGAGGAGAATGGGATAAAAAAAATAAGTTTTAACTAGAAAATTAATCATACCTTATAAGCACAAATGTCATAATTTATAAAAATATTGATAGTGGAGTAGTGTCATGTGTAACTCAAATTGCACAATAAAAATGCGACACACACACATAATAATTTAATTAATGCTACATAAAAAAACTAATAAAATAGTATAATGGTATATATTAATGCATAATATTTTTATGCAGTAATATATTAATGTTTGGAAATTATTGTGATAAATTACTTACATTCAAAAACTGAGACTGCAACCCACAAACTGCAAAATTACCTGAGATCTGACGTGTAACCCAGCCTGCAGGTTTCTGCAGGAACCTGACCCGATGCAGAACTTTACTCTCAAGGCACTTGGGGAAAACAACACGATATCAGGGAAACTGAATGCAGCTCTAGGGAAGATGCCAAAAGGTATAGAGCATTATCTTGATTCAGCACTAATCAAACTTTGCTATAGCAGAGTTTGATTAGTGCTGAATCAAGCCTTTCAGTGAACTTTTTGCACCACCTTTAATAAAGGGGAAAAAAACGTTTAATCGAAAAAACATCATCAGAATAATGCACCCCTATGTGAGAATTAAGAAGTGATATTTCTTAAACATCTGTTCTGGAAATATCTTATCTTATTAATCTTATCATCTAATGTTATCTTATTAATCTTATCATCTAATATTATCTTATTATATCTTATTAATCTTATTTTATCTTATTAATCTTATTTTATCTTATTAATCTTATCATATCTTATCGTTTGGTCTTATTAATCTTATGCTGCTAATGTGTTAATTTGTAGAGTGAAAATCTCTACTCTACAGTGAATTTGCATAATTTGCATAATAGAGTACCTGTGAAAAGCTTTCCACTATTAGTCTACTTTGCTTCACTTTATGTGTATGATATTCAATGAAATGGCTTATTTAGTCATAAGATTTAAAATGTATTTGATTCAATAAATGTATCAAAATCTGCAGTGTTTAACAATTTTAAGCAAGTTTTAAATATAGCCACATTATACTGTATTGTTGTTTTTAGCACTTTCCTCCTACTGTAATATGCTTTTATGATTTCTTTCTGGTTTCTTACACTCAGCACTTTGGTACTGCATGCACATTTGAACATGAGACATTATTGTTATTATTATTAGCCATATGGTGCAAGGAAGCCTGAGGCTTATGCTGCACTAGCCAAAACAAATTTTCTGAACTACTCGGAGAGAGAGAGAGAAATAAAAGGGAATCACCAAAGAAGAGAAGAATGATGATATCCATCTCAGAACCCTGGGTGTGCCAAGCCCATTCTCACCAGATGTGAGCCCCTGGGGTTAATGTTTGCAAACATGTATTAAACTTGATTGTTGAGAGATCAGTTGAAAAACAAAATAAATAAGTTAGAATTGCAATAAGAGAGAGAGTTAACTTTTTTTTAATGGTATAGTCAGGTGTGTGTGTGTAATCAGTAATTGGGGGGGGGGGGGTTATGTAACGAAATATGTTCAGAAACCTACATAAAAAGTATGGCGATAGATAAAAAACGAAAAAACTTACCATGAACTACTCGCATGTCCAATACGTGAGTAATGCATATTGGACACGCATTTATTTTTTATGATGTCGATTTTAAATCTAATGGCTTCCCTTTATTTTTTTACAGTGTCACGTGTTGTTTGGTCACCAACATTATTATGGTTCTTTAGAGGTTTAACAGATGCACCGTTTTCAAACTTTTGAATAATTTCAAGTTTTTGTTTAATTGAAAGCACAACTCTTGCATTTGCCCATCATTTTTGCCATTTCTAAAAAAAAAAAACCTGACATAAATAACAAAACAAAATTTGTCCTTTTGCGGTGCAACAGAACATAAATCGATGTGACGCACTAAAACAAACTAAACATTTGGTCTCTTTTTTTTTTTTTTTTTTTTTAGCAGTGGGTGTGAAAACAGCGGGGGTTGCAAGATAATTGGCACACTAATCTCCCAAAGATGACTAATAATGCCCACTTCTTGTCCCTTATTTATGACTTGCAAAATATCTGTTTATACCTATTCTAGTTATTACTTGAATTTTCATGATTTCTGGTTGATTTTTTTTTTTTTTTTTTTTAATTTGGAGTCTTGAAGTGTCCCAGTTAATCCAATACCAATAAATCTAGAGTCTGCTAATATCAAAGTATCAAATATACATAATATTGAAGAAGTTTGGTTTAGGCATGGGTACTGCACATATATCATTTCTATTACCCAGGTAGTATGAATGCATTGCTTAATTATATCTCATATTGTGAATACCTTCACAATGAGTGGCTGAGGTATTGCACTGCTTTGAATAAGTAATGCTTCACCAGTGGAGAAGACTAATGTTACTTATTCTCGGCAGATACCACCACCCATACAGCACGGTTTAAAAGCTTGTTGGCTTGCTCATCTGTGGTGGGTGGGTGGGCAGGTACCCTGTTGTTGCAATAGTGACAACCCAGTTGTGAAGTATAAGTCCACAATATGAGAGATGCTGGATGGTCTGTGTAGTTTAATCTAAAAAATATTTCTTCGCCAAATGTTAAGAGTATGAAGAAACTTATTTACGCATGGGTACTGCACATACATCATTTCTACTACCCAGGTAGTATGAATGCATCATTTAATTATATCTCATATTGTGAATACCTTCACAAGTGGCTGGGGTATTGCACTGCTTTGAATAAGTAAGGCTTCACCAGTCCATTTATCACTGGAAAGTCCTTTATTTATATGGATAACAGGTAAGTTCAGCCTAATTGTGCACTACATCATCAAGTAGTGCACAGTTATGCTGTGCACTTTTTCTTTGCATCCGTTGCCAAAGATTTCTCATAATCTGCCTTTGCCTGCCTAATCTCCTGTGATTTGGTTACAGACCAGCTTATATCTGTCATAGCCTTCCATGTCACCCATTAAATTATACGTATCCCATGCATTTTTCTTCTCTGCCACATGTCTCATTAGTTCATCAGACATCCATTTAGGCCTAAACCTTGAACAATATTTCTTAGTTGGTATGTAAAGCCTAGCAGCTTCCAAGATTAATTTTGAATTTGCTGTTGGTAAAACATCAGTTGGTCCCACTGTATGGAATTTAAATACTGTCTCAGCTCACCGTAGTCACCTTTACGAAAGCAAAAACCCTTCCCTTTACTCCTGATGGTAGTTACCTCTTTGAGTAAATCCCACTTCAGCACACTGCGATCACTGCCACCTAGTTTTTTTATCTGCAGATTCTTAATGCATGAGGAATCACTACTGATAATCAGATCAAGAGTATTATTCCATCTAGTTGCCTCCGGAACGTGCTGATATAGAAAACAATCGTACAATAAATCCACAAAAGCCTTGCTAGTGTGTGAGTCACTCACAATTTCCAGTCAATATCCGGGAAATTAAAATCCCCCATTAAGGAATGAGAGTAGGACTGGTCACTCACACACTAGTAAGGCTTTTGTGGTTTAGTTGGATGATTGTTTTCTGCATCAGCATGTTCGGGAGGCAACTAGAGGGAGGAATACTCTTGATTTGATTATCAGCAGTGATTCTTCATGCATTAAGAATCTGCAGATAAATGAACCACTAGGTGGCAGTGATCACAGTGTGCTGAAGTGGGATTTACTCAAAGAGGTAACTACCATTAGGGGTAAAGGGAAAGGTTATTGCTTTCGTAAAGGCAACTACGATTTACTGAGACAGTATTTAAATTCTATACAGTGGGACCAACTGATGATGTTACCAACAGCAAATTCAAAATGGGAAGCATTCAAAGAACTTATCTTGGAAGCTACTAGGCTTTACATACCAACTAAGAAATATTGTTCAAGGTTTAGGCCTAAATGGATGTCAGATGAACTGATGAGGCATATGGCAGAGAAGAAACATGCATGGGATACATACAAATTAAAACATGACACAGAAACCTATGATATATACAAGTTGATCTGTAACCAAGTTACAAAGGAGGTTAGGCAGGCGACGGCAGATTACGAGAAATCTTTGGCAAGGGATGCAAAGAAAAACAGCAAAGAGTTCTTTACTTATGTAAACTCTAGAAGGAAGGGGATGAATCAGATTGGACCACTTGATATCGATGGGTCAACTGTTGATGATCCTGCTCAGGTAGCTAACAAACTAAATGAATATTTTGCATCGACATTCACACATGAGGAGTTATTTAGCGAGGGGAAAGCCAGAGCTGTATTCAACTCTAGCAGAAGCTAGAGAATCTTGTAATAACTGAGAGTAAAGTGGAGGAGAAATTGTTGAAGATAAACACAAGAAAGGCACCCGGGGTGGATGGGATCTATCCAGTTATATTAAAGGAGGCAGCAGAGGAAGTAAGCAAACCCTTAGCCATAATTATGAGAGCTTTCTTGGACACCGGGGAGGTGCCCACAGACTGGAGATGTGCAAATGTGACCCCAATTCACAAAGGAGGATCAAAGGCTGACACAAGTAATTATAGACCTGTGAGTTTAACTTCTGTTCCAGGAAAATTAATGGAGGCACTAGTTAAAGAAGCACTGCAGGATCATTTAGACAAGACTTCAGTTATATCGCAGACACAGCATCGTTTTGTTAAGGGGAAGTCTTGCCTGACCAATTTGATTGGATACTATGATGCAGTCACAAAGGAACTGGATGCAGGGAATAACTTTGATATTATATACTTGGATCTTAGAAAGGCTTTTGATACTGTTATCAAAAGCCTTTCTAAGGAGGAGGCTGAGGGGGAGAAGACAGAGAGTGGTAATCAATGGACACTGCTCGTCGTGGACTAATGTTATTAGTGGAGTCCCTCAGCGTTCAGTATTGGGTCCATTATTGTTTTCTGTATTCATAAATGATATTGATGATGGTATATCAAGCTTAATGTCAAAGTTTGCAGACAATACAAAGATAGGCAGGGTTGTCAAGGACACTACTGACACTATGCTGCTGCAACAGGATCTGGAAAGGTTGAGCAGATGGGCTGAGAGGTGGCAAATGAAGTTTAACATTGACAAATGTAAAGTACTATACATGGGAAACAGCAACCCCAGAGCAACGTATCAACTCTGTGGTACTACACTGACAGTGCTAGAGAATGAAAGGGTCCTGGGGGTGGTTGTGCAGGCAGATATGAAGTTCTCTGAGCAGTGCAGACGGACTGCAAGAGTAGCTGATGATGTATTGTCAATGATATATAGGAATTTTTCTAGCAGGGATAAGGAGGTGATTATTCCCTTGTATAAGGCAATGGTCAGGCCACACCTAGAGTACTGTATACAGGTCTGGAGGCCTCATTTCAAGAAGGATGTAGAGCTGCTGGAACGAGTACAGAGAAGGGCAACAAGATTAGTGAATGGAACAAAGGGGTGCTCTTACGAAGAAAGGTTTAAGTTTTGCAAATTACAGTGTCTGGAGACTAGGCACCAGCGAGGTGATCTGATAGAGGTGCATAAAGCCTTGAATGGTTTGAGCATGCTCAATGCTGATGGGATTCTTCCTCTCGTTCAGAATAATCACCTGAGAGGGCGTAAATTCAAATTGAGGAAAGACAGATGTAGGATAGACGTGCAGAAATTTGCCTTTAGCCAGCGGGTGGTTGGTTGGTGGAACAGACTTCCATCCCTTGTCGTGGAAGTTCATAGCCTAAATAAGTTTAAGGCTCAGCTGGCCAGGTATTTTGAACGAACAGAGGGGTGAAGTGGAAGTGGTTTCTTTTTTTTTTTTTTTTTATTTATTTATTTTTTTTATTATTATTTTTTTTTGGCTGATGCTGCATAAGCTTGCTTTCATGCATCAAATGCCTCGACTAATGCTAATGATAATGAATTTGAGGTGTTGTCAAAACATCAAAGGCAGATATTATTATTATTAGACATATGGTGCAAGGAAGCCTGAAGCTTTTGCTGTACCAGCCAAAATAAAAAAAAAAAAAAAAAAATTCTATGTTAAGCTAAGAGAGAGAAGAGAAATAGAA
This sequence comes from Mastigoproctus giganteus, assembly GCF_048544385.1. Taxonomy (NCBI): domain Eukaryota; kingdom Metazoa; phylum Arthropoda; class Arachnida; order Uropygi; family Thelyphonidae; genus Mastigoproctus; species Mastigoproctus giganteus. The sequence goes on along the minus strand of NC_143576.1, from coordinate 108,425,431 downwards.
GGGAATCAACCAAGGAAGAGAAGAATGATGATATGCAACTCAAGACCTAGGTGTGCCAATCCCAAACTCACCAGATGTGAGCCCCTGGGATTAAATTGTTGGGATATCAGAGACATGGTGTCACACAGGTATAAGGAATGCAGAACTGGAATTTGGGGAGTATAATGTGTACAGGAAGGATAGACAGGATAAGAAGGGAGGAGGGTTTATGCTATTAGTTAAGAAATACACAAAATCCAAGGAAGTGCAGCCAATCGAAATCATCACTGAACAGTTCAATGTGGAGTCAGTTTGGTGTGACATAAGCACTGGGAGATCAAAATTGAGAGTAGGAATGTCTAAGACTCTCTGATTTACTGGCCCACTCTATTTCCTTGTACAGTTTCTTATTATACTCATCAGAGTCATTAGGCCTATAGCACACTCCTACTCTCAATTTTGATCTCCCAATGCTTATGTCACACCAAACTGACTCGGCACTGCACTGTCCAGCGATGTCCACTGGCTTCACTTCCTTGGATTTTATGTATTTCTTAACTAATAGCATAACCTCTCCTCCCTTCCTATCCTGTCTATCCTTTCTGTAGGCGTTGTACTCCCCAAATTCCAGTTCTGCATTCCTTATATCTGTGTGACACCACGTCTCTAATATCCCAACAATATCTGCCTTTGATGTTTTGAGCAAAACCTCAAATTCATCAAATTTATTTATTAAACTCCTATCATTGGTGTACACACAAGTATACATGCACCTGTTTCTATTCTTAGCTACCCTAACACAACCCATGTGTTTACTTGTACCGCAATGACTCCCAGCAGTCTCTGAAATATCCTGCATCTTGTTTTTCATGCTTCTGCTCATTCCAATAGAAGCAGTGCAAGAATCTCTTTCACCTCTGCCAGTGGCTACTGTTAATCTATTCGTCTTTGTCTCCCCCCCCAAGCTAGCAGTTTTCCGACCCACCTAACACTGCCTCGATAGCATCAGCAAATATTCTTGCACCCTTTCTATTTAAGTGTATCCCATCCCTGTAGAAACAATCTCTCCTGTTAACAAGTACAGTCCAGGCTGAAAAAAATTCTACCCCTTGAGCCTTGCACAATCTTTCCAGGGCCGAATTGATCGACAAGGCTCTCATCATATACTCCCTCCTATCGTGTCTGGGCAGAATTGCAGACACTTTCAAATTCAACCCTATTTCACTGTTTTTTTTCAACAGTGACCTGTACTTGTTAAGCAATTCTGCCGGTCAAATCAAATTTATTCATCAAATTAATTTACCAAGCTCCTAGCATTGGTGTATACATGCACCTGTTATTTAGTTTATTAATGATATGAAATATCATTTCATGAAATTTCATATCAAATGATGCATTCATCCTACCTGGATAGTAGAAATGATGTATGTGCAGTACCCATGCATAAACCAACTTCTTCATACTCTTAGCATTTAGACAAGAAATGAAATATTTTTTAGATACATAATATTTTTTTATTTTTTAATGATATTTATACACATAACAAACAGAAATATATGTCCATATGCATGTTTGAAATTAAGAATAAGAGACTGGTGTTTCTATTTTATATCTGAAGTATATATATTTTTTTATTTTTGCAATTTTCAGCAGAATTTTTTTTGTCTTTTGAAAATAAAAGTTGTAAAACACATATACCTGGAACTTGTGGGTTGGTCACTCACATACTAGTAAGACTTTTGTGGGTTTATTGGATGATTGTTTTCTGCAGCAGCATGTTCGAGAGGCAATCAGAGAAAGTAACACTCTTGATCTGGTTATCAGCAGTGATCATTCGTGTATTAAGAATTTGCAGATAAAGGAACCACTAGATGGCAGTGATCACAGTGTACTGATGTGGGATTTACTTAAAGATATAATTACCATCAGGGGTAAAGGAAAGGGTTTTTGCTTCCATCAAGGTGAGTACAGTGGTCTCAGACAGTTTTTAAATTCTGTACAGAGGGATCAACTGACAATGTTACCAACAGTAAATTCTAAGTGGGAAGCATTCAAGGAATTAATCATGGAAGCTACTAAAAGTTTCATATCTATTGAGAAATATTGTTCAAGGTTTAGGCCTCAATGGTTATCAAATGAACTAATGAGACTCGTGACAGAGAAGAAAAATGCATGCGATGCATGTAAATTATCAAGCGACTCAGAAGCCTATGGCAGATATAAGCTAGTCTGTAATCAGGTCACAAAGGAGGTTAATCAAGCGAAGGCAGATTACGAGAAATCTTTGGCAAAGGATGTTAAGAAAAACAGCAAGAATTTCTTTAATTATATAAACTCTAAAAGGAAGGGGATGAATCTGATTGGTCCACTTGATATCGATGGTTCGACTGTTGATAATCCTGCTCAAATAGCAAATAAACTGAATGAGTATTTTGCTTCTACATTCACACATGAGGAGTTATTAAGGTTTGAAAATGACAGAAGGTTATCAAATTGTAGAGGGTGCTTAAGGATTTTGTAATAACTGAGAGCAAAGTGGAGGAGAAATTGTTGAAGTTAAACATAAGAAAGGCACCTGGGGTGGATGGGATCTATCCAGTTATATCAAAGGAGGCAGCAAAGCAACTAATCAAACCCTTAGCTATAATTATGAGAGCATACTTGTTCTCAGGGGAGGCCCCCATGGACTGGAGAGATGCGCAAATGTATCCCCAATTCACAAAGGGGAATCGAAGGGTGACATGAGTAATTACAAACCAGTTAGTTTAACTTCTGTTCTGGGTAAAATAATGGAGTCACTGGTTAAAGATGCATTGCAGGATCATCTAGACCAGACTGCAGCAATAATTCAGACCTCATGAGTTTGTTAAGGGAAAGTCTTGTCTGACAAATTTGATAGGATATTGTGATGTGGTTACAAAGGAACTGGATGCACAAAATAATTTTGATATCATATGTTTGGATTTCAGGAAAGCTTTTGACACTGTTGCACATGGAAGAATATTGTGCAAACTGGAGCAGAATGGTATTAAGGGTAAGTTGCTACAATGGATAAAAGTATGGTTGAGTGGGAAAAGACAGACGGTGGTAATCAATGGGTGCTGCTCTTCTTGTACTAATGTTATTAGTGGAGTCCCACAGGGTTCGGTTTTTAGTCCACTGTTGTTTTTTATATTTATCAATGATATTGATGAAGGTATATCAGGCTTAGTGTCGAAGTTTGCAAATGATACAAAGGTTGGCACGGTTGTTAATGACAGTAATGGCAATGTGCTAATGCAACAGAATCTAGAAAATTTGGGCAGATGGGCTAAGAAGTGGCAACTGAAGTTTAACCTCCACAAATGTAAAGTACTGTATATTGGTAGAAGTAACCCGAGAGAAACGTACCAACTGTGTCTTACTATACTTAAGATAGTAGAAAATGAAAAAGACCTGCAAGTAATTGTGCAGTCAGATATGAAATTTTCTGAGCAATGCAGACGGGCTGCCAGGGCAGGTCATGGGGTTTTGTCAATGATATATAGGAATTTTGCTAGCTGGGAAAAGGAGGTGATTGTCCCTCTGTATAAGGCAATGGTCAGGCCACACCTTGATTTCTGTGTACAGGTCTGGAGGCCTCATTTTAGGAAGGATGTAGATTTGCTTGAACATGTACAGAGAAGGGCAACAAGATTGGTGAGGGAAATGAAGGGATCCTCTTACCAAGAGAGGCTTAATTTCTGCAAATTGCAGTGGCTGGAGACTTAGGCTCCTGTGCGGTGATCTGATTGAAGTGTATAAAGCCTTGAATGGGTTGAGCATGCTGAATTCTGATGGGATCCTTCCACTTGTTCAGATTATGAACCTAAGGGGGCATAAATTCAAATTAAGAAAAAGGAGATGTAGAATAGATGTGCGGAACTTTGTCTTTAGCCAGCGGGTCGTTAATTGCTGGAACAAACTTCCATCTGTTGTTGTGGAAGTTGACAGGTTAAATAAATTTAAGGAAGAATTTGGCAGGCATTTGGAGGGATGGTGTGATTTTTTTTGGCTGATGCTGCATAAACTCATACACTTGCTTTCTTGCTGTTTGTTATTTGGTTTTTAGGAGCATTAGCAACTGAGGCCATATTGCTCCGGGATATGCGGTGGTCATTCCCTGACCTTTCTGCATCCTCCGTATTTGGTGGTGACGGGCTCAAACCCCGGTCTAATCAAGAAGCGTGTTCTATGCACTGCTGCTTCCCACCTGGCTACAGAGGTGCTTTGCTTTCTTGCATCACCTACTACTACTACTACATAGTAAGTACTACAATCCATTAAGAAAATATGAAATATTGCCATTGTTTAAAAAGAAAGTTGAGCAACTGGCAAGTGATCTGCCCTACACTTGGAAAATTGCAAGTAAGAATAGAGAAAGGTAATTCATCGTTCTTCTTTATTACATATATTCCTTTATTTGCTAATTAACTAACGTTTCTAACCTCTTGAACTCCTTGCGGCACTTTGTTTTGGCAGGCTCTTCGAAAATTGTGAGAAGATTCAGATCTGAAGACCTGTAGTTTGAAACAGTGAGTCATAAACATTCTGAGACTCTGATGAATCTAACATTATTTGGAGGACCACCCATACAAGTCACCCCATATGCAACATTAAATACCTCCAAGGGTGTAATTGTAGAGTGGGATCTGATGAATGTAACAGAATGAGAACTGGTCCAGGAACTGAAACATCAAAAAAGTGATTCAAGCAAATGCATTACAATTAGGAAAAATGGAGATCTTATTCCCACCTGCAACATCATACTGACATTCAAAACACATATCTTACTATCTAGTATCAAAGCCAGCTATCTCAACTGCTGAGTACGACCATACATTCTGAATCGTATAAGATGCTACGAGTGTCAAAATTTGGGCACTTGTGAATGTCTTGGCATAAATATGCAAAAAAGCAAATTATGTTGAATGCACCCAAGAACACATATGCAGCAGCGATGCAAAAATACCAGTCAATGCCAACACAAACTGAAGTATCAGTGCCCCCAACCATATTGATTGCAAATTAGGCATGATCTATACTTTCATCATCGATGAAACTGACTCCTAAGGAACAAAAGGTAGTAGACAGAGCCAACAACACCCCAGTCACAGTTCCACCAACTAAACCATATAGACCATCAGATAATACAAAATGGAAAACTAATTCAGCTCCAAATAGGAAGACAAACAATATCACATTAATAAACATGGATAATGACTAATGCTGATCCAAATGAACCTATCCGGACCTTCATGCAGAAGATGACATGGACACTGGATGCCCAATCTTTCTAAGAAGAGAAAACGTGACGCTCAATCGCCATAAACAGCCTGGGAATAAAAAAAAGAGTCAGAATCATCCTCGTGTAACAAAAAAAAAAACCAAATAATGCATCATATCATACAATGGAATCATTGAGGAATTCAGAGTAACATTGATGATATCCATGAGCTAATCGGTCGTTATCATCGTGTAGGCATCTGCCTACAAGTAACAAACTTGTAGGCTTCATGTATCTCTCTCAGTTAAAAATTGTACGCTTTTTAGGAAAGACAGACCTGATACAAGTAATGCTCACGGAGGGGGTAGCCATACTCCTAGATTCACAAGTGCCCTGCAGACACATTCCATTACAAACCTCCATCAAAGCTGTTGTGATGCGTATAGTGATTGGTACTACTGTGACACTTGTCTCTATCTACCTACCCCAGGCAACCCTATATTATTGATGAACTTAAAGATCTTATTCTGCAGTTGCCAACGCTTATCTGTTTATTGGGCGACTTAAATGGACACCATCCATTGTGGGGTTCTCCCAATGTAGATGGACAAGAACAACTCATCGAACCGCTTGCTGACAGACAAAACCTAACTATTTTAAATATTTTATTAAATATATTAATGGTGGGAATAATATATATTAAATATTTCCAGGTGGGAATAATATATATTAAATATTTTAAAGTATTTAAATATTTTAAATATTCATTCGAAATACCTGTCCAGCTGAGCCTTAAATTTATTTAGGCTATCAACTTCCACAACAAGGGATGGAAGTCTGTTCCACCAACCAACTACCCGCTGGCTAAAGGAAAATTTCCGCACATTTATCCTACATCTGTCTTTCCTCAATCTGAATTTATGCCCTCTTAGGTGATTATTCTGAGCAAGAGGAAGAACCCCATCGGCACTGAGCATGCTCAAACCATTCAAGACTTTATACACCTCTATCAGATCACCTCGCCGGTGCCTAGTCTCCAGACACTGTAATTTGCAAAACTTAAGCCTTTCTTCGTGAGAGCAACCCTTTGTTCCATTCACTAATCTTGTTGCCCTTCTCTGTACTCGTTCCAGCAGCTCTACATCCTTCTTGAAATGAGGCCTCCAGACCTGTATACAGTACTCAATGTATGGCCTGTTCATTGCCTTATACAAGGGAATAATCACCTACTTATCCCTGCTAGAAAAATTCCTGTATATCATTGACAAGACACCATGAGCTACTCTTGCAGCCCATCTGCACTGCTCAGAGAACTTCATATCTGCCTGCACAATTACCCCCAGGTCCTTTTCATTCTCTACCACTGTCAGTGTAGTATCACAGAGTTGATATGTTGCTCTGGGGTTGCTGTTTCCCATACGTAGTACTTTACATTTGTCAAAGTTAAACTTCATTTGCCACTTCTCAGCCCATCTGCTCAACCTTTCCAGATCCTGTTGCAGCAGCATAGCATTAGTAGTGTCCTTAAAAACCCTGCCAACCATTGTATCGTCTGCAAACTTGGACATTAAGCTTGATATACCATCATCAATATCATTTATAAATACAGAAAACAATGATGGACCCAACACTGAACCCTGAGGGTCTCCACTAATAACATTAGTCTGCGATTAGCAGTGTCCATTGATTACCACTCTCTGTCTTCCTCTCCTCAACCATATCTTTATCCATAGCAGAAATTTGCCTCCAATGCCACATTGCTCCAATTTGTGCAGCAGTCTTCCATGTGGAACAGTATCAAAAGCCTTTCTAAGATCCAAGTATATAATATCAAAGATCCAGTCCCTGCATCCAGTTCTTTTGTGACTGCATCATATTATCCAATCAAATTGGTCAGGCAAGACTTTCCCTTAACAGAACCATTCTGTGTCCGAGCTATAACTGAAGTCTTGTCTAGATGATCCTGCTGTGCTTCTTTGCTTGAACTTCAAGAAGTCATATCTACCTCAAGAAAACAGTGCTGCAGGCCTTGATGGAATATATTACATAATGCTCCAACACTTGGATAATAAATCAGTCTCTTCATTGCTAAACTTTTTCATTCGCACCTTCTTTGAACATTCTTTCCCCAGTTCCTAGTAACATTCCTATATACTGGCAATTCCGAAACGAGGGAAAGATAATTCTATTCCTTAAAACTGTAAACCCATTTCTTTCGCCAGCTGCTTAAGTAAAACTGTAGAACAAATAATTCACCGTCAACTCACTTGGTTTCTTGACTCTAAAAATCTAATTTCTGATAATCAATTTAGTTTCAGAAAGAATAAATCAGCCCTATATCTCATGGTCAAAGTGGAAACAAACATCAGGAATTCTTTCATCAGAAATAAGCATCTTGTCATGGTATGCCTTGACATACAGAAACTTTTGACACTATGTGATGTTTTGGTATCTTGAGAGATCTCCATTCCCTTGACCTTAGAGGCCACTTACCATATTTTATACAAAACTTCCTTAAGCATAGATCTTTTCAAGTTCGATACCAGCAAGTCTTCTCCCAAGCATATATACAAGAGGAAAGAGTTCCACAGGGTTCTGTTCTCAGTGCTACCTTATTCACAATATGAATAAATCACATGCCTAAAACTATTCCAAACAGCGTGAATTCATACCAGTATGCTGAAGATCTGACTGTTTCTTGCAGATCACATAACATGACCTTCATTGAGCAGCAGTTCCAAATTTCAATTAATAATATTCAGCTATGGGTTTGAATTTTAATTGTACAGTTGAGAAGTCACATCTTTCTCCTGAGGCTTAGAGGAAGTTTATGGGCATCAATGTAAAGACTTTGAACTGGTGAAGTTCTATAAGCACCTATAGCAATCCTCAGAGCAGAATGGGTATTGACTATCTTGTCATAAATCTAAAGCAGTTCACTTTTGCAACAAACAGATCCAGATCCAGAGCTAACTTACAAAGCATCCTATCCCAGTTGTGAACAGCATTCGTCTCCTTCATCTGATTTTTGATAGAAAATTGAACCTTGTGGAATATGTTAAATATCTACAGATGTCTTGACAAAAAAAAATGAACATACTCAGAGTTATTTCATCGACATCATGGGGTGTAGATCAGTACACATTACTCCATTTGTATAGAGCCCTAATCAGATCTCGCCTTGAATACAGTGCCCCATCATATGATTCGGCTAGGGAGAGCATGCTAGCATGTGCTTCAACATTCTGCCCTGAGGATTGCTATAGGTGGTTATAGAACTTTGCCAGTTCGAAGTCTTTACATTGATGCCCATAAACTTCCTCTAAACCTCAGGAGAAAGATGTTACTTCTCAACTATACAATTAAAATTCAAAGTTTATCTTACCACCCCATCAGGCCGATACTTGATGATCCTCAGTTCCCAAAGTACTATAGAAATAAACCCAGGGCAATTCAGCCTATTGCTATCAGATTGCAGGCATTGTCAGAACTTTGAACATACATCTTGATAAAGTTCTCCAAGATCCAAACAGTCTGGATCCCCCCATGGTCCTCTATCAAACCATCCTGTGACAGTTATTTCCTAAACTGGGAAACTCTCTTGCCAATGTTAACATACAACAATTTCATATTTCCCACACCCAAAATTATTTGCATTTTACAAAAATATATACTGATGGGTCAAAGTCTGATAATGGAGTTGGTGCTGCAGCCGTCTTCCCTCATAAAACCTTTTCCGTATCACTTCCCGATAAATGCAGCAGCTTACAGCTGAATTATGTGCCATCAGGCTTGCACTAGAACATAATTTCCATCTGTCCATCCAAGAAAGCATAATATATACAGATTCCCAGAGTGCGACAATAGCGTTACAGAATATTTCCTCTCATACACATCCTTTAATAAAGTTCATAAAATCGAAATTGCTATGTATCCAGGAACTCGAGCAAGTGGCTATCTTCTGCTGGGATACCAGGAAATGAATGTGCAGACTATGCTTCCAAGCATCCAACCAACATAGAATTATCACATTATTATGTTCCATATCCTGACTAAAAATGTAATAAATGAAAAATATGAAACGAACAATGGTCAATTTAATGGCAAGCTCGATAGCAAAATAAACTCCATCAGATTAAACCTCTTCCGCAGTTATGGACCTCCAGCTTCCATGTTAACCGAAGGGAGGAAGTAATCGTAGCCAGAGCTCGAATTGGCCACAGTCAGCTTACCCTCCTTTATCTCCTCACAGGTAATGATCCTCCACAATGTACATGATGCAACTCTCCACTTACAATGAAACATATTCTTGTTGAATGTGCTTTGTACACCACTGACCGACAAGTCTCATTCAGCTTTCTGCCTAACCTTAAAGAACCCCCTGACACTCAACCATATCATAGGTAACGATGCTAATCTGCTGGAGTTTTTCCACTTTATCAAGCAAATAAAATTACATGATCGTTTTTGACTGATGTCATAGTAATTACGATGCATGTGTATCATTCATACCATTGAGAGGCGCAATAACGGCCTTACACCAAAAAAAAAAAAAGAATGACAACAAGAAGTGATCTGCCAACATTTTGGCTACACCTTATTTGCCACTACCATTGCCAAGTACCTAAATATAGACATGTAACTCTGTTTATGGTCCTTGCTGAATAGAGATAAATTTTAGAGTTAAACCTGGAATTATTCAAGTTCTGCTTCTATAATTGTCTAGAGTAGGGATCAGCATCCTTTTTCCTTGTGAGTTTCATTTTTGTTCATTACAACTATAAAAATCTTCATGCATTCCACTTGGACAGGTGAATCCAAAATATACCTACCCAACCAAACAGATTGAATATAATTTGCAATAAATTTGATAGTATGAACCAGAGCTATCATGCTCAATACGTTCTATGTTGATTTCAATGTTTGTAAGGGAATAAGAGAAGTTTACCTCAATATGATACGTAGAACACTTCCGTATGATACTCTCCAGAAATTAAAATGAAAACAATTAAAAAATTGAAAATCTTACATAAGTATGTAGTGGGGATGACATTTGAATATTTGCTGGTTCCCAGAGACATTTACATTGCAACACTAGAAAAGATATTAGACCAACTTGATTCTCACTTACACTTTGCCAGATCTGCTATTTAGAACAAAAACACATTTATACCTGTTCTACTTAGACTCAGAGCTGAATGTATATGTACTTCATACATAACAGAGATTAAGAAAAATTTGACTTAGCATTGGACATATGAGGAAATGAGCCCTGGTAGCCATGTTATCAAGAGCACAAGCCTGAACTTAGTAGAATGTGTGGGGTTCAAGACCAGCTGTTGGTAGTTGTTGATTTCCTCCTCACTATCTTGAGTTAGTCAGTCTCAAGGCCAGGTGCTATTAGCAAGTAAAATCTTGACTAGGAATGCATTCGAAATAATAATAATATGAGAAGTAAACATTGAGGTAATAAATAACAATGTATCATACCAATAGATGTCATAAAAAAACCTTTCTACCTGTCATTCGGCATCATGTATGCATACAGTTGCCAATCCCCACTCTAGAATGCATGTTTGTTTCTTGTTTTCAAATTAGTATGTATTTGATTACATGCATAGTGTGTATGCGTTCTTTAAACCCATAAGGTTTTTTTTTTTTTTTTTTTCAGTTTGATATTTTTAAAGATGAAAAAGAGGATTGCAATTTCCATCTGATATGTGGCCCCAACTAAGCCAGGGATCCTAATCTGATTCTTTTTTTTCTTTTTCCTAAAGTTGTTAAATTTAATACACATTGATGAGAATACCAAAAAATTCATAAATATAATCTACAACTCCGATTAGTTGCAAGAGATGGAGATGACAAATAATTTTGCTGTTTTAGTTTTTTGGAATGGGCTTCCCTTTAAAAATTTCTCTTTTCTAAAAGAACTTTTTATGACATAGAGTAAAAAAATATGTGGAGGTTCTAAAATCTCGAAACTTTATTAGACAGCTTTATTGAGAAATTAAGAACCTTTTATTGAGAAATTAATTGTAAACAATGTTTTTTCCTAATTATTAAAAAGCAGCCGTCGTTGGTTTTTGCATCAGTGATTGGGCCATATTCCCCATTGCATATTATATTTGTATGTGTGTACACAGATTTGCATTCTGTTCTATGTGGACTGAAATAAATGGAATAGATTACAGAGGAAAGGTGACCAGATAAATGCGCAAATGAAAAATACCCACACAAAAATTCAGCAGAGAAAAAACTCCACTGCCATAAATGCTCACATGAAAAATGCCCACACGGAAAATTGCTCACACAGAAGAATGCTCACCTTGTTTTTAGTTTACAAAAAACAAATAATTTAATATTTCAAAATGCAACAAAATGTTGAATTTATATGTATTAATTCTACTTCCATATAATGTATTTTAATATAACTTTTGATATACAACTTTTGATTTTAATATAAAATAGAATATTTGTATGTAAATGTTTGTAAGGGAAATTACAGGAAATAAATTCTCTGGTTTTATTGCAGCTGTGGCAGGCCAGGTCCCTCTTCAGTCCATCAAACAAAAACCACACACTGGGATGACTGCAGTGGAATAGGGAATTAAGTGCATTGCGAAATCCCTCAGAGCAGTTTGTAGTTTTAGGTGGCCATTCAAGAGCTGCATCAATGATTCCATATTCTTATTGGAAACTGGTGATCTCTACCTGCTGCACCCTCAGTGTATGTGGAAAAGAAGTAAGGAGCACCTCATTATTGCTATCTTCATCTGGAAATGGGGCAGAAGCTCATCAAAGGCACTCCTCACATCATGGACTGGGACAAAGATTAATGCATCAAGAGACTTCAGATTGAGTTTTATATTTATATCTGTTTCAAATTCAGTCTTCAAGCCAACATTGCTGAGTTTCCTGATGAGACTCTGACACAGATGGAAATAGCACCCTTTGACCTGAGCATGTGGAAAGGCAATCTTCACTGCATTCATGCAAGCCTTCTCAAAAATCCACTAAAACCTTTTGAGGCACCAGATTTGGAACCAACAGCTTCATGATTTCAAACATTCTATTATAAGTATCCAAGTACTTTTTCTGTAACAAAATGTAAATACATGGCAGATATGAATTATCCACCTTGACCTGCCATATATACAGTTGGTAAAACATGTTTGGAACTTTATCAAAGGTGCCATCTCCATAAATTGTATCTTTGTTTAATTCAACCAAGAGTTCTTTATCACCTAAAACCAGAATTCTGTCTGGATTATCCACACCTGAATCATGAAGTATCAGTTGACGGTACTTCACAGAAATGTCAAAATTTATTGTTGTTGGATTAGGCAAATGACTGTCTTTTCTGTGATTGAGAAGATTTCTCGCAAGGGATGATTGTTTGGGCAACGCCAGGGGCTCACATCTGGTGAGTATGGGCTTGGCAAACCCAGGGTCCTGAGCTGGATATCATCATTCTTCTCTTTCTTGGTGACTTCTTTCTACTTCTGACACACACACACACACTCTCTCTCTCTCTCTCAGGGTAAATCAGGGAATTTTTTTTTTGGCTGGTGCAGCATAAGCTTCAGGCTTCCTTGCACCATATGGCTAATAATAATAATAATAAAATATGGGCCAGTACATCGTTACTCAATTCTGACAACACATTCCCCATCACATTGCGAGGAGTAGAACTCACTACTCTCATGTATTGCCTCATTTTGCTTCTGGCAACATTGGCTTCTGCTTTTTGAAGACAGGTATCACGACAATGTTCGGTTGGTTGTTGTACTATGTTGCCATATTTTGTCTTCATAACTGAATGCCAAGTGAGGGCACAGCAGGTAGAGATCCCCAGCTTCAAATAAGAATATGGAATCATCATGATGCAGCTCTTGAACAGTCGCCTAAAACTACAAACTGCTGTGAGGGATTTCACAATGCATTTAATTCCCTGGGATGTCCACTGCAGTCATCCCAGCATGTGGTTTTTGTTTGAAGGACTGAAGTGGGACCTGGCTTGCCACAGATTGACACTAGCTAATGCACAGGCAGGTTCATCTAGAGGTGAAAAAGAGAAGACCGGATGCACTGCATGACTTGTTTGCCACTTTTGTGCAGGAATATGGCATGACTTGTTTGCCACTTTTGTGCAGGAATATGAGCAGGTAGAAGAAAATCTGAAATACTTGCGGAGATTGGCTAACTTACAGTAATGGATTACAGTTGTGGATTATGAAAATTCTATTCAAATCCTTGACAAATAAATAAATCACTGAAATATGTCTGAATTAGTTGTTTGTTGATAAAAAACCAGAGTATTGACTGTTCACTTTGTAAGGCAGAGAAAAAATCTTTTTTTTTTTATAAATAAAATAAAAGGCTTTAGTTGCAATAAAACCAGAAAATTTTATTTCCTGTAATTTCCCTTACAAACATTTACATCCAAATATTCTATTTTATATTAAAATGAAAAGTTATATTAAAATACATCATATAGAAGTAGAAATAAAATATATAAATTCAACATTTTGTTGTGTTTTGAAGTATGAAATAAATTCATTTTTTGTAAACTAAAAATAATGTGAGCTTTCTTCCGTGTGAGCATTTTTCTATGTGAGTATTTATCCGTGTGAGCAATTTTCCGTGTGGGTATTTTTCTTGTGAGCATTTATGATGGCGGGGTTTTTTGTGTGTGGAATTTTCATGTGGGCTTTTGTCAGGGAACCAAGAGAAAATAAAATACCCTACTCCTTGTCCCTGAGATCAACTAAATACAGCTCCAATTGAAAAGGATGTTAGAAGTTCCTTCGGTCTATGCTGGGACTTGACTTTTGTCACTTGTCACCCTTTAAATGAGTGACAAGTAGCAAAACAACTATCTTGTCCATGACACTCGGTTAAAAGCAAATGTTTGAATGACAAAAATTCCAGAGTTTCTCATTTTCTTGAACCAGCACTGATCAATACTATGATTCTGTTGGATTAAGAGAGAGCATATTTTGACAAATAAATGGAGAAATATTATAACAAAGAAATTGACTCAGAATTGACATTTTTTTTTTGAACAGACAAGTTAATAATTTTGTAAGAAAGGAGCAATGAAGAAAAATTCTATGGACGTTTCCAGTAAAATTCAGCCACTGTGAATACTTCAGACACTCATTGCAGACACTCAGAAATGTCTTCATTGAAAGGATAAAAAGTTGTGGATTATGCTGCCTTGTTTTCCAGAGTTCTTCCTGTGATTTTTCTCTTATTTTAACCTTCCTCAAAATGACCACAGACGTAAATGAGGTAATTTAATGGAAGGCATAAGCAGAATAAATTATTGCACTGAGGAATAACTCAGTGAAAACATTAAAATTGAATTAGCCAACATATCCAGGAAGCTACTGTAATGAGTGAATCATAATCTTTTCAAGGCGCTTCCGTAGCCAGGTGGGAAGGAGCAGCAGTGCATAGCACACACTTCTTGATTAGACCGGGGTTCGAGCCCGTCACCACCAAATATAGATCTCCTGAACAAGTTCTTCTGGGGTCACATCTTTGTCGAAGCCTAATATTAGTATGCTTGGCCCTTTCTCTTCAGCTATGAGGCCTAAGGAGGGTATTTTAGGATTTTGTAGTATTCCCCATAGATCTTTCTCTGTGTCAGTCTGTATTATAACTCCAACGTTTCTTGTCTTTCTGACAGATCTAATCTTCGTGGGTTTGAAGTCAACCTTAAACTTTTCGATTACTGTTTGTAATCGAAAAGCTTAAGGATGACTTTGGCTTCAGTATTACTAGGTGTGGTTTGGTGATCGGGGTTTTCTTGGGGGCTATTCCAGCCTGACCTGCAGGATGGTTTCCATTTGTAGTGTTGATGTTGTTCCTCAGCGCCTGTGAATAAGTGGGAGCGCGTTGTAGCATGTGGTTTGCCCCACTGTTTTGGAGGACCTCCAATTTTGCTGTGGCAATTTCCTTCTCTAGCTGGGATTGTACGAGAACTCCATTTTCATCCAAATGGAGACAATCTCTGCACGGAGAACAGCTGTAATCCTTTTGGTTGGCTCCTTAAAGAGGCTCTCCAGGGCAGTTCGCAAAGCAGGGGACTGCTCTAGGATGGTTCCTTCCAGGAGAGCTGGGTCCATAGTGGTCTCTTGTATTTTATCCCATGGCTTTCCTGAGGCTTTGTCATTTTGGGTGGCAGTTTTCTCTGTGGATTCCTTGTTTTCACTTTGGGAGCGAGTCTTCCTATCAGTGTTTGGTACAACATATTTTTTGTGCTTCCGCTTGGAGGCGGAAGCTCCAGATTGCTTGGATTCAGAGTCCTCGTAGCTGTCCACTATGACCGAGTCATCACTGTTGAGCTGTCTGCGAAATAGGCACTCCAGAATTTCCTGATATCTCTTCCTTTTCCATCATTTTCGTATTATCGGGTTCACTATGAATAATCGAGTCCGTATTATTTTCATTCAAGAGAGGAATGAAAGGGACGTCGAATGACACTAGCCAGGTGTTTGTAGTGCAATTATTAGCCTTGCAGCAGAGCTATAAGTTTTTGGATTGTCCCCCTCCAAAAATAGTGGAGGGGGAAAGGTTGTTCCAAGATTGGCCCAGAAGGATACTGTTACCTTCTGTACAATGCCTGTGGACATTCGCTTCACAGACAGTGAACTGCAATCAAGATTACAGCTAATAAATATCAGATGACTAATCCCTGCGCTGGAGGGGAATACTACACATTCCACAGTACAGTATCTTGTCTATTGTATGTCTATGGGGTGGAGGAACTCGATAGTCATGATTTCTTCGCAAAATAGTTCAAAATAGTAAATTTTTTATCACATTCAGTCCCAAAATGTTGGGACAGTATTACAGTCCAAAGTCACTCAGGTGGAAGCTCCCTCCCAAGTCAAATGCAGGATCCAAACGTGTTGACCAGGAATATTTGGTCACCCTCCCTATTTCCTTGTTGTCAGCGGCATGGTAACCTGTCTGCCAACAAAGGGAACAGGTAAAAAACGCTTTCATTCTGCTAAATAACCCAATAGATGTAAAAATAGTCTCACCTAGGGAATCCGCTAATGTTTCTTTAACACTTGATATACTTTTCCTGAAATAGAAAGCACTTAAACCACATGTATAGACACAAAATCAGGAGCTGCAAATAACGTGTCCGCGCTGAACGGCTGCCATATTGGTCACCTGTTTTCATTCACTAGTATTTCGTGTCGTCCTTACTAATATCATGCCCATTATTCTGTAACTTGTCCAACAGCCAAAGCAAGTGCGGCCAACCAATTTCATTGGCACTCAGAGTCAGAACACTAGGTTTACCGAGTTGTCTAATACTAGAGAATAGACTGCACTTACATTGAGCCCAGTAGTAGAGTTTGGAATTGTCCTTAGGAAGACCAGATTGTTTTTGATGCAGCTGTTAATGTATTCTTTGGATTGAACTTGCATACAAGTCAGTTTAGTATCTTTATCTATGTATTTGAAAGCCACCATCAATGAGTTGCTCATTCTCAATCTCATTATGTTCATTGCTACGTACAGGAGATGATATGGAGTAATACTGCATCGGTTAGATTGTGAGCTCACTCGTTGCCATCACAAACAGAGTCATGATGGCAACAAGCTTTTTAAATTCTCTCTGAACGTTCTGAGTTGTCAAAGATAAATGCTCTGAAAGGACAGTTCCTCTGTGTGTTCATCAAATGGTATGCTCTGCAGTACATTAGTTTCTCCTGGGGTGAATCTAAGATATTTATCGTCGCTGCACAGCAACGTTTGCTGTTGAGTGATGAGACGTTCTTCAATTGGAACCACTTTGCTTATACCATCTTTAGCCAAATTAATTTCCATGTAAGTGTCACCAAAAAATGACTGATCGTTTATAATTTAGCATTAGCATTAGTAAAGGCACGTGATGCAAGAAAGCAAGCTTATATAGCACCAGCCAAAAAAAAAAAACAAATCTAATTTCACCCATCCATTCGATCCAAATGTTTGTCTAGTTCTACCTTGAATCTATTTAAACTATGAACTTCTACAAAAACGGATCGAAGTTTGTTTCAGCAATCAACCACACGCTGGCTAAAGACAAACTTCCACACATCTATCCTACAACTCTTTCCTCAATTTGAATTTATGACCTCTCAGGCGATATTATGAGCAAGAGGAAGACTCCCATCAGCATTGAATATGCTCAAACCATTCAATGCTTTATACACCTCAATTAGATCATGCCGCAGGTGCCTAGTCTCCAGACACTAATTTACAAAACTTAAGCTTTTCTTCGTAAGAGCAACCAAAGAGTTGCTCTTGCGAAGGGTATCCTATCCATGTGTTTTACAAGTTTTGTAGCTCTGGCGAATGGAAAGTTTTTTAGCTATATTTAGCCACTTTATTGACTAATTGTTATATTAAATTATAATCTATAAGTAGTTTATAGACCTAGTCAAGATCCTTGGTTTATTCTGAATTGAGACAGCAAGATTTTCAAAGTTAATTAATACTAATATGTAGGTTAGCGCAAATGCATCATTTTAACATAGCTGTCTATCAAAGTCGTTAAATTAATTAATTAAATTGGCATCGTTTTGGTTATATCTCATATTGTGACTACCTTCAGAGCGAGTTGCCATGGAATAAATAAACTTCACCAGTGGAAAAGACTACTGTTATTTATTCTCAGTGGATAACACCACCCAGACGACACCGTTTCAAAGCTTGTTGGCTTCGCTTTGATGGGTGGGCAGGTACCCTGGTGTTGCAATAGTGACAACCCAGTTATAAAGTATAACTTCACAATATGAGAGATACCTGATGGTGTGCAGTGATATAGACTATAAAGTATTTAAGGGCAAAGGATTCATGCTACCAGATAGAATGACTAATATGTAGGATAGTGCAAATGGATGATTTTATAGCTATCTACCAAAATAGTTAAATTAATTAAAATTGGCATTATTTTGGTTATATCTCATATTGTGACTGCCTTCACGAGTTGCCACAGTATTGTACTACTTCGAATAAATAACACTTCACAAGTGGAGAAGACAATTTAATTAATTAATTTAACTACTTTGGTAGATAGCTATGTTAAAATGATGCATTTGCACTAACCTGCATATTAGTCATTCTACCTCGTAACATGAGCCCTTTGCCCTTAAATACTTAATAGTTAATTAATACTTCCGTGTCCGTAGATTCACCGTTTGTAACTTGCCGCCATTGTTAAATGATACGTTATATCCCGAACTAGATAGCGTTAGCTTAGTATATTATATAATATTATCAATTAATCAGTAAAATTTATTAATCTTGTTAAATTTCATTGTCAATTAAATTGTACTTTTTACTAAATACATATAACGACTTAAATTTTACAAATGTAACATAATTAATTAATACATAACTTGATACGGAAGTTATATAACTGAACTCTGAGATAATACTCGAAAAAAAATATATAGATATATAGTGTTATAACTGCGTTGGGATACAAGTTTAGGGTTATAATTTTGTACTGAAATTAAAATTGAATCGAAATCATGATTCAAACCACAGCAGCAAAGCAAAAGTCCTTGAGGTTGTCACAGACATTCTCTCAGATATGCCAGACAAGCTGTACTTGCTACCTGGGAGTCTAAAACGCAGATGGAACTGATATTCTGGTGACACTCAAGTCAAGTGGACCCAATTTCGGCGAAATCACAGACTGTCACAGACCGTCCGGACGGTCTGTGACAGCCAAATCCTCTGCTTGCACCTTCACAATGGTGGGACTGTTAGTACTCCTGGGTATAACCTCCATGCACAAGTACATGGTGGGTGACCACCCAGGTGTGAACCAACGTAAGCAGGGGTCGAGGTGTGGCGCCCACACCACATGGAGGAACGCCACCCCTCTATGTTACCAGCCAGTACTAGGTGGTAGATGACTCATCAACCGGTGAAATACCACCACTTTGCTTATTGGAGGCTTGAAGTGGTGGAACCCATGTTTAGTCTCTAGAGCTAAGTTCCGGTCAACCCTTCCCTATCACTTCCATCATGCAATATGATTAATGACTTTTGAGGTTATGATGAACGTCGTGGCGAGATCCAATATTCCCTACATTTCCAGGGTACAGCTCTAAAACGGTGTTCTCAGGACGGCCGCTAGTTTGAACACCGGACCGAACCTATTGGTAACTCTCTAGGAGGCTTCCGGATCAGCTAGTATATAATCTTGCTACCTCTACTCTGCCAGATAGTGACTGGAGGGAGTCCGAGTAGTGTGTATGCGGGGAGCATTGTCGAGGCAACGTTATGTCAAGGATCTGGGTATATTCTTACCACGTGTAACCCCTATCTAAAAATTTCATTAATTCATACAGTATGTCCCACTCACTTTTTCTTACTATTGAATATACCATGAATTGTCAAACTAATAGAGCAAGCTTATCTGCGAAAAGATCTAAACCTCCCAAGGACTTTCTAATTCATTTCACAAATATACGTGGTCTCAATTCTAATCTCAACGCTGTCCATTTCCACTTGCAGTCTGCCAAACACCATATACTTTTTCTGACAGAATCTCAGTTATCGGTTGATTCAGTTACTGCTCATGTCAGATGCCCAAATTATTTGCTGTATGATTCCTTTCGCCTCAAAGGTGGTACTTGTCCATATGTCCGTTCTGATATTCCCTGTCAGAGACTTGGCAATTTGGAATCTCCTCTCTTTGATCTTCTCTGGCTTAAAATCTCTCTACCTCATTGTGTGAAATTCATCTCTTGTCTCTGTCATTCTCCCAGCTCCATTAATGACTTGGAGCTCTTTGACTTCCTCTCTTTGCAACTTGACTTTCTCCAGTCCAACTTTCCTAACAGTGAGGTAATTTTCCTTGGTGATTTTTATGTTCACAACTCCAGCTGGCTTCCGTTTTCTAGTCACACCGACCCAGCAGATCGAGATGCTGAGGCTTTTGCAAATACTAATGACCTAACACAGATTGTTCATTTACCTACAAGAATACCGGACAATCCTAATCATACAGCCAATACGCTTGATCTTTTTCTCACAAACAACCCTTCTAAGTACACGGCCGAAGTGAGAAGTCCTTTAGGCACTTCAGATCACAACTTGGTGATTGTCTCTTCTCCAATGGAACCTTTATCTCATGGCTATTCCCAACCTCGTGTTGGGTGGCATTACAAGAATGCAAAATGGGATGACCTGCGAGACTTCTTTTCTTCTTTTCCATGGTCGGATTACTGTTTCAAAACTTCTGATGTCAACGTTTGCTCAGATAGTGTCAGTGAAATTATTCTTGCAGGAATGGAATCCTTTATCCCACACTCCACTTTAAAGTCTCGTCTTTTATCTAAACCTTGGTTTTCCAATAAATGTGCTAAGTCTATTCAAGAGAAGAATGTTGCATATCCTAATTGTCTTGTTTCTAATTCTACAGTTTCATTTTCTGCCTATACCAAAGCTTGCACCAATTGTAAAGCAGTTATTAATCAGTCCAAACTAGAGTTTGAACAGGCTAAGAGTAGAAAACTTTCTTCTTGCCCTAATGGGAGCCGAGCATTCTGGTCTCTTGCCAAAGCTATTGGCGGCAACGTTTGCCCATTCTGCTCCTACCTCTGTCCAAACCAGATGGTTTTGTTGTCACTTCAGCCAAGGATAAAGCTGCTCTGCTAGCATCCCATTTTTCTTCCAGCTCATGTATTTATAATCTTGGTAAAACATCTCCCATAATTCCCAACATGCTCCATTCAATGCCTCCTGTGGTCTTCCGTCAAAAGGATGTCAGAAGGATTTTGACGAATCTCGATACTAAGAAAGCTCCAGGTCCTGATGGTATTTCTCCACTTGTTCTCAAAACCTGTGCTCCTGAACTTACTCATATTCTTTGCTGCCTTTTTTCACTTTCTTATTCCAGAGGTGTTTTTCCATCTGCTTGGAAATTTGCTCATATCCAGCCAGTTCCTAAAAAGGGTGACAAATCCCTCCCATCCAATTATCATCCCATTACAATTACTTCTACTCTTTCTAAAGTAATGGAGAAATCAATTGACCGCTAACGCTTAAACTACCTAGAAACCTTCCGTCGTATAACAGGTGCATGTATACTTGCGTGTACACCAATGCTAGGAGTTTAGTAAATAAATTTGATGAATTTGAGGTATCAAAACATCAAAGGCAGATATTGTGGGGATTTCAGAGATGTAAGGAATGCAGAACTGGATCCAGAAAGGTTGAGCAGATGGGCTGAGAGGTGGCAAATGAAGTTTAACATTGACAAATGTAAAGTACTACATATGGGAAACAGCAACCCCAGAGCAACGTATCAACTCTGTGGTACTACACTGACAGTGGTAGAGAATGAAAGGGACCTGGGGGTGGTTGTGCAGGCAGATATGAAGTTCTCTGAGCAGTGCAGACGGGCTGCAAGAGTAGCTCATGGTGTATTGTCAATGATATAGAGGAATTTTTCTAGCAGGGATAAGGAGGTGATTATTCCCTTGTATAAGGCAATGGTCAGGCCACACCTATAGTACTGTATACAGGCCTGGAGGCCTCATTTCAAGAAGCATGTAGAGCTGCTGGAACGAGTACAGAGAAGGGCAACAAGATTAGTGAATGGAACAAAGGGGTGCTCTTACGAAGAAAGGCTTAAGTTTTGCGAATTACTGTGTCTGGAGACTAGGCACCTGCAGGTTGATCTGATTGAGGTGTATAAAGCCTTGAATGGTTTGAGCATGCTCAATGCTGATGGGATTCTTCTGCTTACTCAGAATAATCACCTGAGAGGTCATAAATTCAAATTGAGGAAGTTGATAGCCTAAATAAATTTAAGGTTGAGCTGGACAGGTATTTGGAATGAATGGAGGGGTGAAATGAGAGCTTTTTTTATTTTTTTGGCTGATGTTGCATAAGCTTGCTTTCTTGCATCATATGCCTCTACTAATGCTTTGTTCCATTCCCTATTCTTGTTGCCCTTCTCTATGCTCACTCCGCAGCTCTACATCCTTCCTAAAATGAGGCTTCCAGACCTATATACTCAAGGTGTGGCCTCACAGTTGCCGTATACAAGGGGATAATCACCTCCTTATCCCTTCTACAAAAATTCTTTTATATTATTGACAAGACACCATGAGCTACTCTTGCAGACCATCTGCACTGCTCTGAAAACTTCATATCTGTCTGGCCAATTACCCCCAGGTCCTTTTCACTCTCTACCTCTGTCAGTGTAGTACCACTCAGTTGATATGTTACTCTGGGATTACTGCTTCCCATATGCAGTATTTTACATTGGTTAAAGTTAAACTTCAGTTGCCACCTCTCAGCCCTTGTGCTCTACTTTTCTAGATTCTGTTGCAGCAGCATACTATCATTAGTGTCATTAACAACCGTGCCAACATTTGTATCATCTGCAAACTTAGATGTTAAGCCTGTTATACCATCATCAATATCATTAATAAATACAGAAAACAACAATGGACCCAACACTGAACCCTGGAGGGACTCCACTAATAACATTAATCCACGAAGAGTAGTGTCCACTGATTACCATTCTTTGTCTTCTCCCACTCAACCATCCCTTTATCCATAGCAGCAATTTTCTTCCAATGCCACACTGATCCAATTTGTACAGCAGTCTTACATGTGAACAGTATCAAAAGTCATTCTAAAATCCAAATATATGATATCAAAGTTATTCCCTTCATCCAGTTCCTTTGACACCACATCACAGTATGCAATGAAATGAGCAGACAAGCCTTTCCCTTAACAGAACCATGCTGTGTCCAAGTTATAACTGATCTTGTTTAGTTGATCATGCAGTGCTTTTTTAACCAGTGCTTCCATTAATTTCCCTGGAACAGAAGTTATACTAACAGGTCTGTAATTACTTGTGTCACCATTTGATCCTCCTTTGTGATTTGGGGTCACATTTGCACATCTCCAGTCCATGGGTACCTCCCCTTAATCCAGGGGAGCTCTCATAATTATGGCTAAGGGTTTCATGCTTACTTCCTTTGCCGCCTCCTTTAATATAACTGGATAGGTTCCATCCACCCCAGGTGCTTTTCTTGCAGCTCCACCTGTTCCTATTCTTGGCTACCCTAACACAGCCCATGTGTTTACTTGTGCCCTAATGACTCCCAGCAGTCTTTTAAATCCGGTATATCTTGTTTTCCAGGCTGTGGCTCATTCAAATAGAAGCAGTGCGAGAATCTCTTTCACCTCTGCAAGCCACTACTGTTAATCTATTAGTCCGTGTATCCCCCCCCCCCGAAGCTAGCATTTTTCAAATCCACCTAACACTGCCTCGATAGCATTAGGAAATATTCTTGCATTCTTTCTATTTAAGTGTATCCCATTCCTTTGGAAACAGTCTCTCTCCTGTTAATAAGCACAGACCAGGCTGAGAAAAAGTCTACCCCTTGCACTTTGCACAATTTCTCCAGGGCCAAATCGATCAACAAGGCTCTCATCATATACTTCCTCCTGTCTTGTCTGTTCAGTGTTGCAGACACTTTCAAATTCAATCCAATTCACGGCCTTTTTTTAACCCTGACCTCTACTTGTTAAGTAATTCCACCGGTCTCCTTCTCTTAATATCATTAGTGCCAACATGTACAATATCACATTTTGTGCCCTTAAAAGATGATATCTGTTCTACAATGTCATCAGTCGTTGACCCTGGCAGACATACCCTGGTTCTGTTCCACCT
This sequence comes from Mastigoproctus giganteus, assembly GCF_048544385.1. NCBI lineage: Eukaryota > Metazoa > Arthropoda > Arachnida > Uropygi > Thelyphonidae > Mastigoproctus > Mastigoproctus giganteus. The sequence goes on along the minus strand of NC_143576.1, from coordinate 108,401,483 downwards.
ATCCTTTTTGCATAATGTGTTTCCTGTTTCTCTGACAATGGAGTCACTGACAACTACTAGTTCCTGTGGGACCAGCGCATTGTGCTTTGGGGTTTGCCAATGTGTTGCTTTATGTTGAAGTGCAAGCTCTGGCATTGATGTGGGCAGCTGAGAGCTTTATAGCCCCCTCAATTTAGATCCTTCTGGGGCATTCACCCTGTCCTTCAAGATCTCATATAGGCCCATAACAACACTGAGTTGTCGCCTGATTTCCTCACACTCCTTACATCGTGCACTCACAAAGACATCCCCTTTGGTAATATCATATCCCATCCCTGATTGCTCCACAAACATCAGACAAGCAGTAGATTTTAACAGGTTGTGCCTCCGAGGACAACTACCCATCCTCAGTTCTCCCTTGAGCCACAGCACTCCCATTAGCTTGAGCCTTTTGCTTTGCTGCTCTGGTCTGAGTCATAATTTCAATTCAATTTCAATACAAAATTATAACCTTAAACACATGCAGTTATAACACTATATATATATATATATATATTTTTTTTTTTTTTTTGTGTCGAGTATTATCTCCAAGTTTCCTTCTATAATTTCCGTATCTCCTATCAATTTATATGTATTAATTAATAATGTTCAGTTTGTAAAATGTAAGTCGTTATATCTATTTAGTTAAAAAAAGTACAGTTTAATTGACAGTGAAGTTTAACAAGATTAATAAATTTTACTGATTAATTGATAATACTGTGCTATGCTAAGCTAACATATTTCTAATACCGTGCTATGTGTTTTGCTATCTAGTTTTACCTTAAACCTTATGCTATCTAGTTCGGGATATACGTTGTATTATATAAGAATGGCAGCAATTTACAAATGATAAATCTATGGACAGTAATTATTAATTAACTTTAAAAATCGTGCTATGACTAGTTCTATAAGGTACTTATAGAAAATAATTTAATATAACGATTAAGTCAATAAAACGGCTAAATATAAATAAAAACTTGTAAAACACATGGAGTGGATACCCTTACCGATACTAAGTAATAATCTACAAAATCTCTGTCGAAAAATCATTTTCATTTTCATGCTCTCAATTCTACCTTCGTGTTTATTTTCTTAGATCTTGTTGCTTTCATTCTTGCTCAATACTCTCGAGATCGCTTTGATTTCAGCATCGTGGAACACCTTCCAAAATTATTGATGTGAAACTTCTATAGTGGCACCTAAAAATGGAATAACAACAAACATTTGTAATGTTGCAGTCATATGACTAATACTTGTATTGTGGCAATCATACTATTCAACGAATGGGTAATTAGGCTATTGGCCTGGATTTTGCTAACCTCTTCCAAGCCAAGGATGTTTTCACATAAAATAACATGTCATTAAGGTGTGTGTGTGTGTGTGTGTGTGTGTGTGTGTGTGTGTAAAACCATTTCAACATCCAGGGTGGCCTTAATGAGATTATAAATATAAACTTAAGGTGAATTACTCTTCCCTAACATAATTTTATTTAATTAAGGTTTCTCTTCATGTAGGAAAACCTGAATGTATTAAATGGAAAGAAAAGCCATACAATGCTACATATTGCAAAGTAGGAAGATGTAAGTAGTAACTGATAATTCTTATTAATATTTTTATAAATATTGTATTTGTGTAAATTATTATTCATTGTAATTAGTTTCAATGATAAACTAGTTACCATTTTAAAAAAATTCCTAATTATTAAGTTATTTTTTGCTGATAAAATAACCCGGAAGATTATTAAAAATATAATGGGTTTGAAAACAAAACATCTTGTATTCACACTTGCCAATACCAAATTCTAACTTTTCTACACACTGTTGCAGGGAAATGTCACCAAACTATTTGTTGAAAAGGCATTTCGACATTTTGTATGCAGCATACTGTGCTATCATACTACGAGACCTCCCTCCCGTTCACTAGATATTAAAATCTATAAATTTAAAATGTTGATTAATTTTGGGAAATATGGAGGATAGATATAAAAAAAAATGAAGAAGAAAAGGGATTAAATGAAAACATCAAAAGAAAGTGGGAGTAGAAAGGAATGAATTCTCTTTCTCTGTATCAATCAACTGATGTGCCAGTTGCCAACAAATTTCGTGCAACCTAATGCCAGCATACAATTCATTTAAATAAAAAATAATTATATTTTTTAATGTAAATACTCAGACTTGTTTGAATAAATAGTTGAAATGTTTAACTCAATTTTTAGCTATGATTCCAAATCTGTAATGAACATTGCTCTGCCACAATTTTTTGCTTAGAATGAAAATAAAAAGTGTACTTAATTTTAGAAAAATAAATGCATATTACAATCACAAAGCAATCACTTGTCGATACAGGGTATTAATAACAAATAATTCCTAAGATGGGAATTATGTGGTTATTCATCATTTGAGAAAGAATTAATAATGCAACACTAATATATCATTTGATATATTAATTTTTCTTTTATTGAAATGCCACAATTAAATGTAAAACACCTCAATACCAGCACTTGCACACATTTTGCTAAGTTTGGGATTATACTGTTTCCTGTTGTCAGACATACTGGATGGCTCCTGGACTGAAATTTCAAGGAAGCAGACAAACTGTACTTCTTATCTTCATGGTGTTTCTGCCCAGACTACCCCTTTTTTTGGTATTTTATAAATGATACGATTTCGGGCTTTGTTTATCCCCTCTCCTGTTGAAACATCAGTTCTACCATTGATATTGGAGTGCATTGCTGGATACAAGAATTATGCTTTTTTTTTTTTTTTTTTTGGAGAGTGCTGGGGGCAGTGGGTGTGTATATGACACAGTGGTAACGTTTTTCTGTAATCAAAGAGGCTTGAATTCTCTGCTCCATTATTTGTGTTTGTGATTAAGGTGGTACTTTTGTTTTATTATTTATAATAGTTTCCACATATGTTAAGTTGTAATGGTCTTTTATAAGCTTTTTTTTATGAGAGAAAAATTTATCACTAGTTACATTTCTGCATGTGCTGGTTTAGGCTTAATAAGTCTTTCTCCTATACTAGTAGGAGAAAGACATCATTTTTTGTATGGTACAGTCCTGCAAGCAACTCTCCCACATAAAAAAAAGCACCATCTAAAACCAAAAACAATAAATGCCAGGTTTTGACCTCTTAGAGGTTGAGATTATCAAAAAATTAGCGGAAATAGCACCAGATAAATTAATAGCATTATATAATAACTGTATGACAGAAAGTATATTCCCAAAAATATGGAAACAAGCTATGTTAAGATTAATTCTCAAAACCCTGAAAAACTCCCTACTGATCCCAAATCATATAGACCAATAGCCTTACTTCCTGTACTAGGGAAAATATATGAAAGACTAATGTATAGCAGATTAGCTCAATATTACACAGAAGCACGTTTGCATTCCAATCAGTATGGTTTTAAGCAGGGCAATTCTATGGAGGATGCCATGCAACACCTACTGACAACAGTTAAAAACACAGAGGAGAAATATATGCTGGCAATCTCCATTGAATTTGCTGGAGCATTTGACTCACTCTGGTGGCCTAGTGTCCTTAGGAGACTTCGCCAGGAAAATGCCCCACAAAACCTCTATAAGGTAATAAACAACTACCTTACAGACAGAAGTGTCTCAGTACGTACAAGGTTCCAGGAATTGACACGCCCTGTGAATAAAGGTTGCCTGCAGGTTCAATCCTTGGCCCTTTCTTTTGGAACATTGTTCTGGACGAATTTCTGGCCCCGTGGAAAGCCTGGCCTTTGCAGATGATATGATTTTCCTTGTAAAAAGTAACTGATGAGTGGTTGTAGAGCAAAGATCAAATTCCACCCTCTTGCAGCTGCAGGAGTAGGCATGAATCCACATGCTCAAAATATCGCCTAAAATAACCAAACAAATACTTCTAAAAGGCAATTTGGACATAAGAAGACGTCCACAAATCAAAATTAACACAACCACTATAAAAATGATAACAGAACTAAAATATCTTAGAGTGGTCTTTGATTCAAAATTAGCTTTTTACCCTCATTTGAGCTACTTGACGAAGAAAGTGAGAAATTATGTAGGTATGATTGCCAGGATCAGTTGAGCAGACTGGGGACTCAAAAGAAAGACCCTGGCAATCATATACCGTGCAATGTTCCTACCTCTTATCACTTATGGAGCCGGTGCATGGTTCATCTGCTCAGCCATAGTAAGAAATATGAATAAATTAGAATCAATACAAAGGACAATACTACTCACTATTACTAGAGCATGTCGCACAGTAAGCACACCTGCACTACAGTTGCTGGCCGGAGCTCTCCCACTTTACCTGGAAGTAGCCAAAAGAGGCTTATATTATAGATTTAAAAAGGGCATACCCACAGAATTTCTGGTGATAGCCCTTGATACAACCAACACCTTCAATGATGAAAGAAAAAGAATAGCCACAAAGCTCCATGAGCTATGGAAAACAAAGTGGGAGCAGGAAACAAGAGGTCTCGTTACCAAAAGGTTTCTGCCACGGGTATCAATGGTTAGCCCAAAGCCACTAAGTGGTATGCCCCTGGACTTTTTACAACATTTATATTGACAGGTCACGGCTGCCTAAAGGCGAAACTAACCTCCTTAGGCCTGACTGATAGCCCAAACTGCACATGTGGCGAAAGTGAAGACTGGGCACACATTCTATATGAATGTATAATATATAACATTCCCAGAACAGAGCTAATAGCACAGATTGGTCCCTTTCCCAGGGGAGAAGAATATCTGTTCATCATAGAAGAGCAAAATTATAAAGCTTTTACATCTTTCACGCAGAAAGTATTCGAAATGCGCAGAGCAATCCAAAGAATGGCAATTCAGCCCCCCAGCAATTAAACAATAATCAATAGTAAAATTGCCCAAGTTTCCCACCACGCCCAGATGATGACTTAAAAACTGTTGAGCAGTATTCTGCACCCTGTCAGAAACCTGACATAACAAAACTCCCCAGGACTACACTGCCATGTGTAGGAACCTGGAACCCCACACCAAATAAGTAACCATGTAGGGGAGGGAGATGTACAAGCAGCCAGGGAAGCAGATTAACTGAAAAATATCAGTAAGCTAGTAGCAAGGGGATGCAATGTAGAATGAAAGAAGAATGAATGAATGAATGAATGAAAATGAAAGATAGAATGAATAGGCTGGGCACTGAGTGAACTAGGAATTATGGTAAAAGGGGATAAATGGCAGTTTTGGTGAAAGAAAGAGTGACCTAGCATGAGGGAAAGAGAGAGTGAATGGGAATGAGTGGAAGAGCAAATGTAATTGGCCAAAACAATACAAAGTTAAAAATAACTTACATTACTTTATATATACTGTACTAACAAACATTTAAAAAAAAAACTTGCGGCTAGGCCTGCACCACAACTGAAGAATAACAGTAAGTTGAGGTGCCCAGAGAGTGCCGTGCAGAAAGTAAGAGTAGAATGAATGAGATGATATTGATGGGTCAACTGTTGATGATCCTGCTCAGGTAGCTAACAAACTAAATGAATATTTTGCATCAACATTCACACATGAGGAGTTATTCAGCGAGGGGAATGCCAGAGGTGTATTCAACTAAAGCAGTAAGCTACAGAATCTTTAATTAACTGGGAGTAAAGTGGAGGAGAAATTGTTGAAGATAAACACAAGAAAGGCACCCGGGGTGGATGGGATCTATCCAGTTATATTAAAGGAGGCAGCAAAGGAAGTAAGCAAACCCTTAGCCATAATTATGAGAGCTTCCTTGGACTCAGGGGAGGTACCCATAGACTGGAAATGGGCAAATGTGACCCCAATTCACAAAGGAGGATCAAAGGCTGACACAAGTAATTATAGACCTGTGAGCTTTAACTTCTGTTCCAGGAAAATTAATGGAGGCACTGGTTAAAGAAGCACTGCAGGATCATTTAGACAAGACTTCAGTTATAGCTCGGACACAGCATGGTTTTGTTAAGGGGAAGTCTTGCCTGACCAATTTGATTGGATACTATGATGCAGTCACAAAAGAACTGGATGCAGGGTATAGCTTTGATATTATATACTTGGATCTTAGAAAGGCTTTTGATACTGTTGCACATGGAAGACTGCTACAAAAATTGGAGCAGTGTGACATTGGAAGCAAATTGCTGCTATGGATAAAGGGGTGGTTAAGGGGGAGACAACCACCCCTTTATCCATAGCAGCAATTAGTCCACGATGAGCAGTGTCCATTGATTACCACTCTCTGACAGAGTGGTAATCAATGGACACTGCTCATCGTGGACTAATGTTATTAGTGGAGTCCCTCAGGGCTCAGTGTTGGGTCCATTATTGTTTTCTGTATTTATAAATGATATTGATGAGGGTATATCAAGCTTAATGTCCAAGTTTGCAGACGATACAAAGGTTGGCAGGGTTGTCAAGGACACTACTGACACTATGCTGCTGCAACAGGATCTGGAAAGGTTGAGCAGATGGGCTGAGAGGTGACAAATGAAGTTTAACATTGACAAATGTAAAGTACTACACATGGGAAACAGCAACCCCAGAGCAACGTATCAACTCTGTGGTATACTACACTGACAGTGGTAGAGAATGAAAGGGACTTGGGGGTGGTTGTGCAGGCGGATATGAAGTTCTCTGAGCAGTGCAGACGGGCTGCAAGAGTAACTCATGGAGTATTGTCAATGATATACAGGAATTTTTCCAGCAGGGATAAGGAGGTGATTATTCCATTGTATAAGGCAATGGTCAGGCCACACCTAGAGTACTGTATACAGGTCTGGAGGCCTCATTTCAAGAAGGATGTAGAGCTGCTGGAACGAGTACAGAGAAGGGCAACAAGATTAGTGAATGGAACAAAGGGTTGCTCTTACGAAGAAAGGCTTAAGTTTTGCAAATTACAGTGTCTGGAGACTAGGCACCAGCGAGGTGATCTGATAGAGGTGTATAAAGCCTTGAATGGTTTAAGCATGCTCGATGCTGATGGGATTCTTCCTCTAGCTCAGAAAAATCACCTGAGAGGGCATAAATTCAAATTGAGGAAAGACAGATGTAGGATAGACGTGCGGAAATTTGCCTTTAGCCAGCGGGTGGTTGGTTGGTGGAACAGACTTCCATCCCTTGTGGTGGAGGTTGATAGCCTACATAAGTTTTTAGGCTCAGCTGGACAGGTATTTTGAACGAACAGAGGGGTGAAGTGATAGTGGGGTTTTTTTTTTTTTTTTTTTTGGCTGATGCTGCATAAGCTTGCTTTCTTGCATCAAATGCCTGTACTAGTGCTAATGCTAATAAAAGTGTAAGCGTGTGAGAAAAAGAACACAAACCATAAATGCTACAGCTAAGTACACACTAACCCTAGTTTTAATTAGTATTTAAATTTACACTACACATCATTGCATCCCCTCCTGGTGTGTGAGAAAAAGATGAATGAGTTGAGTGAAAAAAAAAAAAAAAAAAATAAAAAATATATATATATATATATATATATCTGGAGGCCTCATTTTAGGAAGGATGTAGATTTACTTGAGCGTATACAGAGAAGGGCAACAAGATTGGTGAGGAGAATGAAATGATCCTCTTACCAAGAGAGGCTTAAGTTCTGCAAATTGCAGTGGCTGGAGACTAGGCACCTGCGCAGTGATCTGATTGAGGTATATAAGGCCTTGAATGGGTTGAGCACGCTGAATTCTGATGGGATCCTTCCACTTGTTCAGATTACGAACCTAAGGGGGCATAAATTCAAATTAAGAAAAGACAGATGTAGAATAGATGTACGGAAATTTGCCTTTAGCCAGCGGGTGGTTAATTGCTGGAACAAACTTCCATCTGTCGTGGAAGTTGATAGGTTGAATAAATTTAAGGAGGAACTGGACAGGCATTTGGAGGCAATGGTGTGATTTTTTTTTTTTTTTTTTTCTTTTGGCTGATGCTGCATAAGCTCATACACTTGCTTTCTTGCATCACATGCCACTACTACTACTACTACAATGCTGAACTGAATTTCTCCACACAATAGCCAATTGCAACCAATTACTACTAGTGGGTGCTGTTGTCTCAGTGCACACCTTACTGGCCCATTTGAAATCAAATGGGCCAGTAAGATGTGGAAAGTGCCATCATGTTACTGTGTTAAGGCATATTATAAGTTCCATCATTTACCATGCCAGTAACATACTAGGTCAGCTTCTTAGCCTTCCTTTGACCTGCTGTGCCATCTGTACATCTGTTTAAAGGGCTCATAGGTGTCCATATTTGGAATTACACACCTAAGGATCAAAATGTTCTTATTGTGAATTTGATTCAATTTTTATGTACTGAACCTTCTCCTCTTAATGAAAACATGATACAGTCAGCCCTCGTATAACACGTGTTTACACCACACGAATTTGATCATACACAATTTATAAATAGGGGAAGAATATCTTATATAACACGAACCGAATTCGCTTATGCACGATTCGCCTTTGTGTTTACAAGAAATGGCCGTCGAATGCAGAATCGCCCCAATCGAACACAACACGATAGGAATGAAGAGAAGATTCTAAAATGTATTTATGTTTTTGATATTAGTGAAGGGGAAACACATTTCACCATAATAACGTAAAAACCAGCACAATTCCAGCTATTGATATAATCACAAATGCAATTAGATCGAGTTTACTACCAGTTTATAACAGATTCCACTATCAGAAACGCAACTAGAAATTGTTTTTATTGTTTTATGGTAGTAACCCCAAGAAATGTGCTTTAGTAAAATGTGAGGTGTTAATAGTGTATCTCTGCCTTTACGGTGTTGTTTATTCAGTTGCTACACGCGCACGCGCAGCTTTGTTTATGTGTATTAAGCGTGCCTCCTCGTTTTGTAATTGTACTTTTTTCCCTAAAAATGAGTAAAATACTTAAAAGGTGTGAAAAGGAAGCGTCCTGGTGAAGACACTGCAGATTCAGAGAGAAAAAGAAAAGCAATATCGATAAACAGAGGCGGATTGGGTCAAAAATTCTTACCCGGGAAAATTTATAGTGGCCTCATACTATGGTATATAGCCAAAATCACACTGGCCTCCAGTAAGGCTTATAGCCAGTCCGCCTCTGTCGATAGAGGAAAAAATATGAATTTGTGAAACGCTTTGAGCGAAATGAAAGACCATGTGATATTGCACGTGCTACAGACCTAAATGAGGCAACGCCGAGAATTACAAAGAATGCAGAGAAAATAAAAACAATTTTTATAGCAAGAACAACTCAAAGTGTAATTAAAATCCATTAGATTAAGACACAAAGAATTGGAAGAGATGGAACAGCTGTCATCAGAAAATCAAACAAAAAACAAGTTTGCTTACGATAGAAGCAAACGCATTAGCAATATTTTATTACATAATAGTCATAATAAAATACCTATTTTATTACGATTATTTATTGTATTTGGTAATGTTTTGGTTACAAATGTGTGTTCAATCTTTATGGTCGGCACCTAACCCTATTTTTCCCATAGGGCCTGTTGTTTATATTGCACGATTTTGCATTGCACGAGGGTTTCTAGGAACACAACTATCGTGCTATACAAGGACTGACTGTGTACATTATTTTTAGACACCACATGAAGCCTTAAAAAAAATTTAAGGAAGTTTTAGTAGGAATAAATCCAAAAATATAATATCAGTTACACTGCGATTACACGGGTGTGTACCACACACCTAGCACATCCTGAATATATGCCTCTTCTAAATCATATAGCTCTTATTAACAGAAGAAAATGTTTTTCTGCCATAAGCAGCCAGAATGGCTCTATCCCTATGTCACCTCTGTCCCATAGGTTACGAGTATATAGTCGACTACCTTTCACGCACCATCTAAACACAAGTCTAAGGAGCAGTGCTTTCATTTCTGTTTTTCAGTGGGTCTAGCCTCCCTAATGCATTTACACTGTGGAGCAGGGAGGCTAGACTGACTGATAAAAAAAAGTACCCTCATCATCCAGTTCAATACAACTTTGTGGAGCCTTCAAGGGGTGAAATCTGTGTTTAGCACTCAGAGGAGAGAGCTTCCGCAAACTCTCCCTTCCATCATGCAGTATTATTGATGACTTTTAAGGTCATGATGGGAATCATGGCGAGATCCAGTCTTCCTTATATTTTCAGAGCATAGATCTTAAGCAATGTTTGCAAACTGGCCACTAGATGGTCCACCAGAATGACTCTTTGGTAACTATAGAAGGCATCTGTATAACCTTGCTGCCTCTACACTGGAGGAAGTCTGAGTAGTTTGTATGGGGGCATTTTTGAGGCCACATTATGTCAAGGAGCTGAGTACATTCACGTGGTATGTCATATCAAACTATGTCATTAGTTCAAACGGCATGCCCCACGTTTATGTCATCTAACAATTGCAGCTTGAATAGTAAAACTAATCGAACAAACTTATCTGCAAAAAGATCTGAACCTCCCACGCACTTCATCATTCATTTCACACATATGTGGTTTCAATTCCAATCTCCGTGATTTCCATTTTCATTAACAGTCTGCCGAATCTTACTTTTTCAATTATCAGTTTCTTCACTGGTCATCTCCAAAATTCATCATATAAATTTGATGAATTTGAGGTATTGCTCAGAACATCAAAGGCAGATATTGTTGAGATATCAGACGTGGTGTCACACAGATATAAGGAATGCAGAACTGGAATTTGGGGAGTACAATGTGTACAGGAAGGATAGACAAGATAGGAAGGGAGGGAGGGTTATACTATTAGTTAAGGAACACATAAAATCCAAGGAAGTGAAGCCAGTCGACATCGCTGGACAGTGCAGTGTCGAGTCAGTTTGGTGTGACATAATCATTGGGAGATCAAAATTGAGAGTAGGAGTGTGTTATAGGCCTAATGACTCTGATGAGTATAATAAGGAACTGTACAGGAAAATAGGGTGGGCCAGTAAATCAGAGAGTCTAATAATGGGAGATTTTAATTTCCCAGATATTGACTGGAATTTGTGTGTTGGTCACTCACACACTAGCAAGGCTTTTTTGGATTTATTGGATGATTGTTTTCTACATCAGCATGTTCGGTAGGCAACTAGAGGGAATAATACTCTTGATCTGATTATCAGTAGTGATTCTTCATGCATTAAGAATCTGCAGATAAAGGAACCACTAGGTGGCAGTGATCACAGTGTGCTGAAGTGGGATTTACTCAAAGAGGTAACTACCATCAGGGGTAAAGAGAAGGGTTTTTGCTTTCGTAAAGGTTACTATGGTGGTCTAAGACAGTATTTAAATTCTGCACGGTGGAACCAATTGATGATGTTACGAACAGTAAATTCAAAATGGAAGCATTCAAAGATCTTGGAAGTTACTAGGCTTTACATACCAACTAAGAAATATTGTTCAAGGTTGAGGCCTAAATGGATGTCAGATGAACTGAGACATGTGGCAGAGAAGAAAAATGCATGGGATACATATAAATGAATGGGTGACATGGAAGCCTATGATAGATATAAGCTTGTCTGTAACCAAGTCACAAAGGAGATTAGGCAGGCAAAGGCATATTATGAGAAATCCTTGGCAAAGGATGCAAAGAAAAACAACAGAGTTATTTACCTATGTAAACTCTAGAAGAAAAGGGATGAATCAGATTGGTCCACTGGATATTGATGGTTCAACGGTTGATGATGGTTCAACTGTTGATGATCCTGCTCAGGTGGCTAACAAACTAAATGAGTATTTTGCATCTACATTCACCCATGAGGAGTTATTCAGGGAAGGGAATGCCAGAGGTAAGTTAAACTCTGGCAGTGAACTGGATGATTTTGTAATAACTGAGAGGAAAGTGGAGGAGAAATTGTTGAAGATAAACATAAAAAAGGCACCTGGGGTGGATGGTATCTATCCAGTTATATTAAAGGTGGCAGCAGAGAAAGTAAGCAAACCCTTAGCCATAATTATGAGAACTTCTTTGTACTCAGCGGAGGTATTCATGGACTGGAGATGTGCAAATGTGACCCCAATTCACAAAGGAGGATCAAAGTGCAACACATGTAATTATAGACCTGTTAGTTTAACTTCTGTTCCAGGAAAATTAATGGAGGCACTGGTTAAAGAAGTACTGCAGGATCATCTAGACAAGACTTCAATTATAGCTCGGACACAGCATGGTTTTATTAAGGGAAAGTCTTGCCTGACCAATTTTATTGGATATTATGATGTGGTCACAAAGGAACTGGATGCAGGGAATAACTTTGATATCATATATTTGGATCTTAGAAAGGCTTTTGATACTGTTGCACATGGAAGACTGCTGCACAAATTGGAGCAGTGTGGCATTGGAGGCAAATTGCTGCTATGGATAAAGGGATGGTTGAGTGGGAGAAGACAGAGAGTGATAATCAATGGACACTGCTCATCGTGGATTAATGTTATTAGTGGAGTCCCTCAGGGATCAGTATTGGGTCCATTGTTATTTTATGTATTTATAAATGATATTGATGATGGTATATCAAGCTTAATGTCCAATTTGCAGATGATACGAAGGTTGGCAGGGTTGTTAAGGACACTAATGACAGTATGCTGCTGCAACGAAATCTAGAAAAGTTGAGCAGATGGGCTAAGAGGTGGAAAATGAAGTTTAACATTGACAAATGTAAAGTACTACATATGGGAAGCAGCAACCCCAGAGTGACGTATCAAATGTATGGTACTACACTGACAGTAGTAGAGAACGAAAAGGACTTGGGGGTGATTGTGCAGGCAGATATTAAATTTTCTGAGCAGTGCAGACAGTCTGCAAGAGTAGCTCATAGTGTCTTGTCAATGATATACAGGAATTTTTCTAGCAGGGATAAGGAGGTGATTATTCCCTTGTATAAGGCAATGGTCAGGCCACACCTCGAGTACTGTATACAGGTCTGGAGGCCTCATTTTAAGAAGGATGTAGAGCTGCTGGAACGAGTACAGAGAAGGGCAACAAGATTAGTGAATGGAACAAAGGGTTGCTCTTACGAAAAGAGGCTTAAATTTTGCAAATTAATGTCTGTGAACTAGGCACCTGCGAGGTGATCTGTTTGAGATGTATAAAGGCTTGAATGGTTTGAGCATGCTCAATACTGATGGAATTCTTCCTCTTGCTTAGAATAATCATTTGAGAGGGCATAAATTGAAATTGAGGAAAGACAAACGTAGGATAGATGTACGGAGGTTTGACTTTAGCCAGTGGGTGGTTGGTTGGTGGAACTGACTTCCATCCTTTGTTGTGGAAGTTGATAGCCTAAATAAATTTAAGGCTGAGCTGGACAGGTACTTGGAATGAATGGAGGGGTGAAATAGGAGGGGTTTTTTTTATTTGGCTGATGTTGCATAAGCTTGCTGTCTTGCATGATATGCCTCTGCTAATGCTATTTATTCACTGTATGATTACTTTCATTTCGTATGTGGCATTTGTGCATATCTACATTATGCTCTTCTCTGGCTTAAAATCTCTCTACTCCACCCCCCCCCCCCCCAACCGAATCTGTCAGTTCATCTCTTGCCTTTATCTTTCTTCCAGTGTTAATCTTCACTTGGAACTCTTTGACTTCTTTTCTTTGCATCTCTGCTTTTTCCATTTCATCTTTCCTAACTTCAAGGTATTTTTCCTTGGTGATTTTAATGTTCACACTTCAGCTGGCTTTAGTTTTCTAGTCACGTGAAACCAGCTGACAAGATATTGAGGCTTTTGAAATGAGAGCAACCTCACACAGAATGTTCATTTACCTTTCAGAATACCAGACAACCCTAACCATACTCCTAACATGCTCAATCGTTTTTTCCCAGCAATACTTCAAAATGCATGATCGAAGTTAGTGGTTCTCTAGGCATCTCTTTTTTTTTTTTTGGTTTTTTTTTTCAGGAGCATTAGCAACTAAGGCCATATTGCTCCGGGATATGCGGTGGTCATTCCTTGACCTTTCCGCATCCTCCGTATTTGGTGGTGACAGGGCTCGAACCCCGGTCTAATCAAGAAGCGTGTGCTACCCACTGCTGCTCCTTCCCACCTGGCTACCGAGGTGCCTCTAGGCATCTCAGTTATAGTGTCTTCTCCAGTGGAGCCTTTGTCTGGTGGCCATTCTTAGCATTGGGTTGTTTGGCATTATAATAATGCAAAATGGGATGATCTGCAAGATGTCTGTTCTTTTTCTTGGTTGGATTACTGTCTTAAGTCTTCTGATGTCGATGTTTGCTCAGATTGTGTCAGTGAAATTATTCTTGTAGGATTGAAATCCTTTATTCCACCACACTCCACCATAAAATCTTGTCCCTTATCTAAACCCTAGCTTTCCAATAAATGCAATAAGACTGTTCAAGGTAGGAATATTGCAATTGATCCAAAATTTCCATGTTCATATTCTTCTTACACTAAAGCTTGCAACATTTGTAAAGCAGTTATTAATCAATCCAAACTAGATTGTAAATAGGCTAAGAGCAGGAAACTTGTTTCTTGTCCGAATGGCAGTTGGGCATTTCATCTCATGTCAAAGTTAATGGCCACAACTTTTGAAAATCTGTACTCCCACCTCTGTTAAAACCGGATGTTCTATTGCCACCCAAGCTAACAATAAAGCCAACTTACTGCCAGCCTACGCTTTTTGACTTTTTGTTCACGATCTTGTTAAACTACCTTCTACAATTCCTTATACACTCCTCTGCATGCTTCCTGTTGTATTTCATCAAAAGGATGTCAGAATGATTTTGAAAAATCTTGTGCCAAGATAGCTCCAGGTCCTGATGGCATTTCTACACCTGTTCTCAAAACCCATGCTCTTGAGCTTGCCCCTCTATTGAGTCACCTTTTTACATATTCTTATTCTGCTGGAATTTTTCCTTCTTTTTGGAAGTTTGCACATATCCATCCAGTGCATTTTTAGGAACTGGCTGAACAAATCTCTCCCATCCTATTATAACTATATTGCACTTATCTCTACTCTTTCCAAAGTAACGAAGAAATACATTAATTGCCAACTCCCAAACTATCTCAAAATCTTCTATCTGATCAGTGATTGCCAATATGGATTCTGTCAATGTCAGTGTCAACCACCAGTGATATATTGGCTTATGTTTCCTATCTATTGACAAATTCAATGGAAAAGTTTGGTAAAACTGAAGCAGTTACCCTTGACATTTCTAAGGCTGTTGATTGGGTTTGACATAAAGGTCTTCTAAACAAGCTTCCATCTTAAGGATTGCCCTCTTTTTTCTTTTTTTTTTTTTTGCAATTGAGTATCTAGTTTTCCCTCTAACCTTGCTACTGGTAGTAGTAGTAGTAGTGGCATGTGATGCAAGAAATAAAGTGTATGAGCTTATGCAGCATCAGCCAAAAAAAAAAAATCACACCATTCCCTCCAAATGCCTGTCCAGTTCCTCCTTAAATTTATTCAACCCATCAACTTCCACAACGACAGATGGAAGTTTGTTCAAGCAATTAACCACCCGATGGCTAAAGGCAAATTTCCGCACATCTATTCTACATCTGTCCTTTCTTAATTTGAATTTATGCCCCCTTAGGTTCGTAATTTGAACAAGTGGAAGGATCCCATCAGAATTCAGCGTGCTGAACCCATTCAAGGCCTTATACACCTCAGTCAGATCACCGCGCAGGTGCCTAGTCTCCAGCCACTGCAATTTGCAGAACTTAAACCTCTCTTGATAAGAGGATCCCTTCATTCCCCTCACCAATCTTGTTGCCCTTCTCTGTACACGCTCAAGTAAATATACATCCTTCCTAAAATGAGGCCTCCAGACCTGTATGCAGTACTCAAGGTGTGGCCTGACCATTGCCTTATACAGAGGGATAATCACCTCCTTTTCCCTGCTAGCAAAATTCCTATATATCATTGACAAAACCCCATGACCTGCCCTGGCAGCCTGTCTGCATTGCTCAGAAAACTTCATATCTGCCTGCACAATTACTCCCAGGTCTTTTTCATTTTCTACCACCTTAAGTGTAGTACCACACAGTTGGTACGTTTCTCTGGTGTTACTTCTACCCATATGCAGTACTTTGCATTTCTCAAGGTTAAACTTCAGTTGCCACTTTTCAGCCCATCTTCCCAAATTTTCTAGATCCTGTTGCCGTAGCACACTGCCATTAACAATCCTGCCAACCTTTGTATCATCTGCAAGCTTCGACATTAAGCCTGATATACCTTCATCAATATCATTGATAAATATACAAAACAACAGTGGACCTAACACCGAACCCTGTGGGACCCCACTAATAACATTAGTCCAAGAAGAGCAGCACCCATTGATTACCACCCTCTGTCTTCTCCCACTTAACCATCCTTTTATCCATTGTAGCAACTTACCCTTAATTCCATTCTGCTCCAATTTGTACAATAGTCTTCCATGTGCAACAGTGTCAAAAGCTTTCCTGAAATCCAAATATATGATATCAAAATTATTTTTTGCATCCAGTTCCTTTGTAACCACATCACAATATCCTATCAAATTTGTCAGACAAGACTTGCCCTTAACAAACCCGTGCTGTGTCTGAATTATTGCTGCAGTCTTGTCTAGATGATCCTGCATTGCATCTTTAACCAGTGACTCCATTATTTTACAAGGAACAGAAGTTAAACTAACTGGTCTGTAATTACTCGTGTCACCCTTCGATCCCCCTTTGTGAATTGGGGATATATTTGCACATCTCCAGTCCGTGGGAACCTCCCCTGAGTCCAAGGACACTCTCATAATTATGGCTAAGGGTTTGGTTAGTTGCTTTGCCGCCTCCTTTAATATAACTGGATAGATCCCATCCATCCCAGGTGCTTTTCTTATGTTTAACTTCAACAATTTCTCCTCCACTTTGCTTTCAGCTATTACAAAATCATTAAGTATCCTGCTACAATTTGATAACCTTCTGTCATTTTCAAACCTTAATAATTCCTCACGTGTGAATGTAGATGCAAAATACTCATTCAGTTTGTTTGCTATCTGAACAGGATCATCAACAGTCGAACTATCGATGTCAAGTGGACCAATCAGATTCATCCCCTTCCTTTAAGTTTATATAAGTAAAGAAATCCTTGCTGTTTTTCTTAGCATCTTTTGCCAAGGATTTCTCGTAATCTGCCTTCGCCTTCCGAACCTCCTTTGTGACCTGATTAAAGATTAACTTATATCTGCTATAGGCTTCTGAGTCACGTGATAATTTATATGCATCCCATGCATTTTTCTTCTCTGTTACGAGTCTCATTAGTTCATTTGACAACCATTTAGGCCTGGTGATGATAGATGGCTCTCTCTTCAAACTTTTCCACTAATGCTGGTGTTCCCCAAGGTTCAGTTCTTCCTCCCACTCTTCCTCTTTTGTATTAATGTCTTTCCGCTAACTGGAAATCCTATCCATAGTTTTACTGATAACAGCTCATTGCATTCCACCTTCCACACCTTCCAGTAGCTCATTAAAACAGACACCTCCAATTAAGAGGTCATCGTCTCTTTCTGGCCTCCCACAATCACAAAGTGAGAGAGAATCTAGGAAACAAAGGAAAAGGACAGGAGAAGGTAGTTTTGGCAAAAAAGATGAAGAAAAAGAAAGAGGAGGTGTGAAAAAGAAAAAAGGAGAGGAAAGTAAGGAGAGGCGTAATTATAGTTGTTATTGTTGTTTAGTTTTGAGGAGCATTAGCAAATTAAGGCCATATTGCTCCGGGATATGCGGTTGTCATTCCCTGACCTTTCCATATCCTCCGTATCTGGTGGTGACGGGCTCGAACCCCGGTCTAATCAAGAAGCGTGTGCTACGCACTGCTGCTCCTTCCCACCTGGCTACGGAGGCGCCTTCCTAATTATAGAGAATTTGAACATATTAATAAAGTGAAGACTTGTTTTAAATCCTTTCTTTTTGATGTTGAAAGTAAAGTGCCAACTGCTTCAATGAGGGGATAATCATGGACTTTTGGGATACACTAGAGTCTAAGACTATTGATGTATTTACAGAGAATTTATTTTTAAAAGAGAAATTTAAAAAGGTGAAGAATAGTAAGACGTATGCCAGTGTTGTGAAGGAGATACCTAAAAAGTTCCAAGATACGTCAAAGATTGTGATAATAAAAGCAGTGAGTGAAATATTTAAAAGTGGTGAACAAGTTAAGACTGAGTTATTAAAGGAAGTAAGGCCGATTCTTGATAATGTAAAGATAAAGAATGTTAGGACTATTAGGGATTGTGGTGTGTTGATTGAGGCTGGAGGGGATGATGATGTTCTGAAGTTGAGAGGTTGTTCGAAAATTCAGGAGATTGGGCTAAAGTTTTCTATACCAAAAGCGACTTTTCTGAAGATGGTGATTTATGATGTGGAAAAGGACGTTAACCAATCTGATTTTAAGGATTAAATTTGGTTAAAAAATTGTAAAGACTATGGTGTGACTATGCAGGATTTTAAGAAAGGTTTTGAGATTGTCTCTATAAATAAAAATAAAAAGAGTGAGTTATTAAATTGGGCAGTAGAGGTGAAGCCAAAAGTGTGGAATGTATTAAAAGACAGAAATAGATTGCATGCTAATTGGGTGGCGTATAAGTGCAGAGAGATCTTTCCAGTGACACAGTGCTACAATTGCTTGAATTTTGGGCATGTAGCTAAGTTCTGTAAGAGATAGAGATCCTAATTGTGGTCATTGAGCGAGAAATGGTCACACTTATAAGGATTGTATGCACAGGAATGAGGAAACAGCGTGTATAAACTGTAAAAGCAGAAAGAAGCAGGCGACTCATTCTGCAGTAGACAAGAATTGTCCAGAGTATGTGAGGGCTTTTTAAAGGTGTATGTACAATGAGCTAAATGAGAATGTACAATAAGCTAAAGGAGTCACTGCACAGTTACATTGTCAGATGGAAGCTCTAGATATTGATTTGGCACTGGTGCAGGAGCCTTATGAGTGGCAAGGATGTGTGATAGGGTATCCTCGAAGATATTGAGTATTATCTCACGGTAAACATCCAAAAGTGGCTATAATGGTAAGGAATGGTGATTTGGTAGTCATTAAGATTCAGAATTTAGCTACTGAAAACGTGATATGTAGTGAGATAATTGGTTCATTTAGTAGCCTATACTTTGTGTCATAAGACATATATAAGACAATTAGAAAGAATGTGTGAGATTTTGACTACTAAGCAAATTGTGCTGGCAATTGACACAAATTCAAACTCCATTCTTTGGGGTAATGGGGAGTCTGATGATAGAGGTGAAATTCTGGAAGACTTCCTTTCTGCCGCAGGATTGGAGTAAAATGGGAAGTTTGCCTACATGCTCGACAATACATAGACAGTCTGTATTGATGTGGCCTTGTGCACGGGGTCCTTAATGAATAGGATAAAGAATTGGCAAGTAAAGGATCAAATTACTACTAGTGATCACAATGCAATCACTTTCAAAATATGTTTTGAAAGGTGTAGGAGAACAGTAGTGGAGCTGGAGAGATTTTCAGTACGCACTGCCAATTGGGATAGATTTGATATGGCTTTTAATACCCGAGTGAATGAAGTAGATTGGAATATGTTGTCACCCATAGAACATGTAGATATGTTAGAAAAAATTTTGTATAATGTATCTAAGATTAGTATGAATAAACTAAAAGTGAGAGAACAAGATCTGTTCCTTGGTGGGGAACAGAGTTAAGTAATAAAAGAATTGAACTGAGAAGGGTAAGACGTCGATTGCAATATTATAGGAGGGTTGGAGATGCTCATCTGTTGGTAACATATCTGAGATTGTATAAAGATGTGAGAAAAGATTATGTAAAAGCTGTTGTTAATGCTAAGCAAGCCTCATGGAGGAATTTTATTCAGGTTCAGGGATCAAGGGATCCTTGGTCTTTGTAAAAAGTTATTACTGATAAATATTATTTTAGAAATATAAATTGTACAGTGAGAAATAGAGAGGTTACTGCTTTAAATGGGCATGAAACCGTGAATATGATCCTAGACAAATTGTTTCCCCCAGATTAGTGAGAATGAAATGTCGGAAGAACAAAAGGATATGATTCGAGAAAATTCAATATATTTTGCAGACTGTATTGAAAATAGTTTTACTGTAGAGGAGTTGACAGGTGCAGTGCTGCAGGCTGCGGATGGTAAGGCACTGGGCCTTGATTATATTGAAGTTAAGGTGTATAAGAGGGCATATAATTTAAGGTCTGGTGTCATTGTAGAAATGTATAATAAATGTTTGAGGCGGGGTGTCTTCCCACCTGTATGGAAGGTTTCAGATTTGAGGCTCATAATAAAGCGTATGGATAAAGAGTTAAGTGAGCCGGGGTCATACCAGCCAATTACTCTGTTGTTGATAATGGCTAATGAGTTTAGCCATTATCAACAACTGGCTACTTGAGTTTATTCTCAAGTAGCCAGTATGGCTATAAATGTGGGTACTCTACTGAAGATGCCATTTATCGTATGACAAGATATGTACAGTAATATGAGGGTAGGTATGTCCTGGCTCTGTTTATAGATTTTCATGGAGCCTTTGATATGTTGTGGTGGGAGGGCATCCTGTCAAGATTGAGAAAGATGCAATGTCCAGATAATCTCTATTTAGTTTTTAAACAGTATTTTAATGAAAGAAGGATTGTCATAAGGGCATCGTATACTGAAGTAAGTAGCAATATAAGTAGAGGTTGTCCACAGGGCTCGGTTGTCAGTCTGCATGCTTGGAGCCTTTTCTCTATTTGAGCCCAAGGTCTCAAATAGAGAAAAGAGCAAGTGAGGTTTTGGGTGACTTGCTCGAATGGGCTCAGTTGTATGAGCTTCAAATTTCACAAACAAAGAGTGTAGAAATGCTGTTGAAGGAGTGCCTCAGTATGAATCAAAGTCCTTTGGTGAGATATGGTAATGTCTCCTTGAGAAACCAAACTATGATTAAGTATCTGGGGGGTTTGCATAGGAGAGCATATGAGTTTTGTGGAGCATATGAAATATTTAAAGAAAAAGATAAAAGTACTATATTCCAAGCTTAGAAGGGTAGTGAGGGTCGATTGGGGAGTAAAGGGTAGAGCATTGAATATGCTCTACAATTGCCTTTATGTCCCCATCATAATTTATACCTCGATTGCTTGGGTTCACAGAATTGAAAATTCTGTTATAAGAAAGTACTTGCTCCAGACAGAGGTTCACTCTCCTGTGCGTAACCAGAGCATGTAGGACAGTTTCGACTGAGGCGCTTCACATAATAGTGGCGAAAATGCTAATTGATTTAACAGTGGTAGTACCTGCAATGATGTATTTCACTAGAAGGAATTTACGAATTACTATATTGGGAGTTGAGACATGTCCACAGATTGAGAGGACATATGGAAGAGAGGATGTTAGGAATGAAAAAATGAGAGTGATAAATGAATTGAGAAAAGTAAGGCAAATGAGATGGCAAGAATCCGTTAAAGGACGGGTAACATATCAGTTTTTGCCTAGTGTTGAGATTCTGAACCATAGGGTTAATCCCTGGCAACAGTTTGGATTGTATATGTCCTTTCTGTTGACTGGACATGGGCTTGGGTTGAGGATTGATGGGCTATGTGTATGTGGAGAAAAAGAGGAAACATCAGGACATGTGATGTTTAAATGTAATGTTTATGCTGATTTGAGAATGGAGTTAGAGAGATTGGTGGGTGAGATAGAACAAAGTAGTCTTTGGATCTTGTTCACGGAGAAGTGCGTTTTCACGTATTTAAACAATTTTGTACATTCCGTTTTTAGAAGGAGGAAGCGCCTGTTAGATATTAGAGCCCGCCTCCTAGTGGCAGGGATGGAAACCTGATCCACTGGGATAGGTGGGAGGCTGCGATGTGCTCTAATATCGTATTCATTGGATCAGGGCTAAGAGGCAAAAGTGCTCCTCCATGAGTTTGATTTGTGTTAAAATTTTTAAAATTGAAGTTTTTACACGACAATGAATGATATGATATATGTTGGGACACAACTATGTATAAGCTTCGGCTTGGTTAGTGGTTCGGTGGGGTCTTAAATGGAATGTGTTTGACATAAAGTTCTTCTAAACAAGCTTCCATCTTATGAATTGCTGGCATTTTTTTTTTTTTTTTTTGCAATTGAGTATCTAGTTTTCTCTCTAACCTTGCTACTGGTGATGATAGATGGCTCTTTCTTTAAACTTTTCCACTAATGCTGGTGTTCCCAAGGTTCAGTTCTTCCTCCCACTCTTTTGTATTAATGTCTTTCCACTGACTGGAAATCCTATCCGTAGTTTTACTGATAACAGCTCATTGCTTTCCAGTTTGAGAACCCTTGCCCTGCACAAACACCTATATGTTCTTAAATATCCATCATGAATTTCTTAAATGCTGATCTCCATGGGGCAAAAATTTCAACCTTTCTAAAACTCAGTCCCATTTTATATCTCATAAAAAGGAATACCACTTCTATTGTTATCTTCAATGATTCTAAGATCTCTAGACAAGATGACGTATTTCTATTGGGGATTACTCAGACTTTTAATCTTTTTCTTGGCATAAGTACATCACAAATAGTGCTTCCTCTGCATCTAAAAAAAAAGAAAACTGGGTTTTCTCTTTTATTCTCGCCATTACTTCTCTTATAAAAAAACTGCTGACTGTGTACAAATCTCAAATTCCTCCCTACCACGAAATGTTGTTTCCGCATCTGAGGTGGTGCACTCAAAACCTCTCTTAGATATCTAGACTTTATTCAAAAAAAATGTGGTCAGATTAATTTATTACCCATTTCTTAAAAGTCTCTCCCCTCTCTGTCTCATAGATGTTTCTATCTCTGCTTCATGCTTTTTCTATAGATATTTCCATGGCTACTGTTCTTCTGGATTGCCATCTATAATTCTTCTCCTCTTCCAGATCAGTCCAAATATGTACAGTGGCATCAGTATTCATTTACTTTCAAACTCACACAGCCAACTTTTCTTCTTATACCTTATTTATCTTTTCAACTTCTTTTTCCTGGAACAGACTTCCTTCACATGTATTTCCAGAAAATTACAATCCACAGAAATTCAAGTCAAATGTTAACAATATCTTATGTGTTCTCAATCTTTAACACACACACACACACACACACACACACACACACACACACACACACACACACACACACACACACACACACACACACACGTTATTACGGGTGTTAACACCTTTCATGTTTGGGGATTTCCTTAAAAAATATAGCATGGGAACCTATCGCTCTCTCCTGCTATTTTCATGTCTGACACGAACTAAAAAGCCATGTGTCATAGAGATGTTAAAATATTGTAATGTGAACCCAATAACACATTGTTTTTTGGTAATTCGTTCCAAGACCTTGGAAGTTGAAATTTTCTTCCTACTGTACTCTTTAGGGACAGTATCATCAGTTTACATAATGTCGCATGTACATGTATTCAATACAGTAAATTTATGGCAAATAAATATTGTAATGTGAACCCAATAACACATTGTTTTTTGGTAATTCGTTCCAAGACCTTGGAAGTTGAAATTTTCTTCCTACTGTACTCTTTAGGGACAGTATCATCAGTTTACATAATGTCGCATGTACATGTATTCAATACAGTAAATTTATGGCAAATAAGCACAACACAAAAAATCACTTCAATTAAAAGATGTAAAAACAAAACATGCGGCCAACATGTTTACAAACACTGTTATTGGCTGAGAGGAAGGACCACGTGGTATGGTCAGAGACAATCGTAAGCCCATCGTAAAGTGTAATGAGTAGGTGCTTGTTAACATGATCACTGGTTAGTCAGAATCAGCCACTTCATAGAATAAAATTTCAAAAAAACCAATTCCAATCATTAAAATGCACTACACTTTCATCATTATCATATATTTGGTTATAAAAATCAATTTTAAATGCCTTTGTGATATTTTTCTAAAGCACATTTCAGGAGATCACTACCATAAAACAATAAAAACAATTTGCAGTTTCCAGTTTATTGGACTTTTCTGTTAGTCATTTTATTATAAACTCTATCTTATTGCATTTACAATAATACCGATCGTTGGAATTCTGTGGGTTTTTGCGATATTATGGTGAAATGTGTTACCCCTTCCATGAAATCTTCAATCATATAAAAAACAAATAAATTTTCAGAATCTTCTCTTCATTCCTATTTTTTAAGCTTATAAACTTGTTACTCTGTATGTCGCTTGCGCATATCATGCTAGTAGCAATTTGTGCGTGCCATGTTCTTTGTTCTTGATTGCTATTTCTTTTGTTATTGATTTTTATTGAAAAAAAAAATGTCAGTGAACAGAAATATCAATTATTTAGTATGTACATTGCAGCATTATTAATTAAGCTATGTACTAATCTGTGGAAAATATTCTTCCAATTTTCATGTATCATCTAATTTTGTTAATTGGTAAGGTAATAAAGTGCAAATTTGTGCTTTATGTCATTACTTTTATAGCCTGTGGATAATATACACTGGTGTTCAAAGAAACCGCATCACCCCATAAAATTGTAATGCCGTCCGAATAACATAAGTATATGGCAATATTTCTTACAGATTGCATCAAATAAGAGTTACATGCATAGGTGATGACATAATATTGCATCAGCTGTTACTTTCAGCTATATAAGCACGCTCTGCAAGAGTTGCAGTCATTCCTTGCTTGTGACAGGATGGTGAGTTACGTGCAGTTGACGCCACAAAGAAAGAGTGCTATTCTTGTTTTATGTGAGAAAGGATGTTCTTCCCATCATGTTGTTGTTATTGTTTTGGTTTTTAGGAGCATTAGCAACTAAGGCCATATTGCTCCGAGGATATGCGACAGTCATTCCCTTACTTTTCTGCATCCTCCGTATTTAGTGGTCATGCGCTTGAACCCGGTCTAATCAAGAAGTGTGTGCTATGCACTGCTGCTTCTGCCCACCTGGCTACGGAGGCGCCCTTCTCATCATATTGCTTATAGAGTATCTTGTAATCAATCAAGAGTCAGTAGATTTCTTTCGAAACTCAAGAATACTGGTTCTGCTGATAGAAAAAAAAGGAACCAGATGCAAATGAGTCTCTATGCCAAAACAGAACCACGTTTTGAAGTGCTTATGCCTTAAAAACTGTAAAGCTTCTTCGTCTGAGCTGAAAAGAGAATGGGAAGAACGTACAGGAGTGGTAGCAAGTGCAGTAACAGTCAGAAGATGCCTCTTTAAAAATGGACTTGTAGCCCGTCGTCCTGAGAAGAAATTCAACCTGAATGGCTCTGATGGGTGACAAACGGTTAGCTGAAGACGTGGTGAAGAATACCATCCAGAGTGTATGGTGTCTACAGTGAAATTCCCTATCAGCCAAATGATATGGGGGTGCATTTTGTATCTCGGAGTAGGTCACCTGCAGTTTATAACAAGTTTCGTAAATGCCAATGGAAACCTGGCTATATTGGAAGGCAAATTGCTGCCAGCCATTAGAGACCATTTCAATCTGCAAAGTAACTGCATCTCTCAGGACAACTCTGCTCCTTGTCATCGGGCAAAAAGTGTAAGTAGGCACTTCTGTAGTTACTGTAGCTTCATTTCTGCCTTAGAGGTCGACAGTAATGTGTTTTTACATCTGTTACAGGTGAAAAAATGGTTGGAAGAACGGTCCATTACAACTCTTTAGCTGGCCAGGAAATAGCCTGGACCTGAATCCTATAGAGAACTGTTGGCATTGTGTGGATTCTGCAGTTGCCAGAAAGAAACCAAAGACCCTTCGTAAACTTCAGGAACCCATAATTCGTGTTTGGAACCATGAACTATCAGTTGATTATCTTCAGGAAATCGATCTTGTCAATGCCTCGATGGTGTGCTGCTGTCATCAGGGCTAGAGGCGGTTCAACTAAATATTAGTTTCACCTGGTGAACTTTTCATTTTGTTTTCCATTTAAAATGATAAACTGAAGAAAATTGAGGGCTTCTGATAACATTTCACCCATAATTGCCGTATTTACCAAAACTGTTGTATAAAGGTTGCAAATGCTCATTTTGGAATATTTTGAGAGCACCTGTCAAATGTTACTTAGCTTTGCCTTAACTATTAATAAATATCATTTGTTTATATTTCTATTTGTAATGCTAGTAGCCGAGTGGGCAGGAGCAGGAGTGCAGTAGCACACGCTCTTTGAGTAGACCGGGATTCAAGCCCCTGACTACTGAATACGGTTGATCTGCCAACTCTCACTGGACCAGCGTGGCAGATTATGGTCCATTTCCCTCAGCATGAATTGTTGAGGAGGCTGCCATCCTGCAGTGGGTTGATAATGGCTGCACTTTACTTTTTTTTTTACCATTGTGAAAAAAGATTAGAAATATGAAATTCCTAGGTGATGCACTTTCTTTGAACACCAATGTAAGTCCTGTTTTCTCTTATTAAAATCGCTTTTTAATAGAATAGAAATTCACTTCACAAACTTGATCACAATGACTGGACTATATACTGTTCACTATCACATAGTGAATGGTATTTTATTATCGAGAGTCCATCGTAAAGTGATATGATCATACAGTGAACCAATTGTAAACCAGTGGTCCACTGTATTTGCTTATCTAAAGTGCAAATTATTTTATGCTAAAGTTAAAATGGACATATTATTGCTATCTACAATATATATGATTAGAATCCTTTGCTCATTGACATCTCTGTATACATTCACCAGAAATGCTCGGTGAGTTTCATCATCAGAATCTTAATGTAATATATAAGGGCATATTCAAAAGTTTCTGGACTGGCAGCCTTGATTGTGAACTGCAAATAGTAGAGCATTCTGCCACTAGATGCCACTATGTAAGTATCTCCCAAGTCAATCTTGTGAATTTTGCTGCTATAGCGAGCTGTTGCATCACTACAATTGTTTATTATAATGCTTGGTAAGTGTGATTGGTAGTTTAAATTTATTTGTGAAATGCCTGATATTAAGGACCAATGCATTTGTGTGAAATTTTGCTTCAAACTGGTAAGACAGCATCAGAAATGTATGAGATGCTCAAAACAGCTTTTGGTGACAATGCCATAGGGAGAACACAAATAATTGAGTGGTTTCTCATGATTCAAACATAGCAAAACATCAGTTAAAGACTGATTATTCGGGTTGCCCATCGACAAGTCACACAAGTGAAAACACAGAGAAAGTTACTAAATCATCAATGAAGACTGAAATGATCATTTCAGATATTACTGCCGACCGGGCTAGCCAGGTGGGTAAAGTGCCTGACTGGCAACCCAAAGGTCGTGGGTTCGAATCCCGCCTCGGGCTTGGATCAAAGTACTGCAAAAACTTTGGGAGTTGCACTATGGCCACAGAAGCCGATGCGCCAACAACTACAAAAAAAAAAAAAAAAAAAAAAATTCAGATATTACTGATAGACTAGGACTCTCTTAATAATCAAAACTTCTTCTCAGGGGTTATAACAGGAGATGAAATGTGCATTTACTGCTACAGCCCTGAAACAAAACAGCAGTCATCTCAGTAGGGGGCCAAAACATCTCTACATCCAAAGAAAATGAGGCAATTAGGTCCAACATCAAAAGCATGTTGGTGGTCTTTTTCAACTGCGAGAATTTGATTCATCATGAATTTGTGCCTCAAGGCCAAACAGTTAACCAGCATTATTACCTAGAGGTTTTGAAGCATCTTAGGAAAAAAAAGTCTGCCAAAAACTTCTTGAACGATGGCTAAACAAGGACTGGTTGCTTCACCATGACCATGCTGTCACACACACTCTGTTATCTCTGTGCAGTGATTTTTGGCCAATAAAAACATGGTAGTTGTTCCCTACCCTCCCTACTCACTTAATTTGGCCCCCTTGTGATTTCTTCTTGATTTCCAATCACAGTTAAAAGGGCATAATTTCCAGGACATCCTGGAAATCGCAGATAGACCTGCATGCAATCCCAAAATATCAGTTCGAGTAGTGTTTCCAAGTGTGGCAGAAATGCTGGACCTGGTACATAAACTCAAAAGGTGACAACTATGATCGGTAACAAAAGCAAGCCTATTTCTTTTTATTGACTCAGTCCTGAAATGTTCGGATACGTCCTTCTATCTATATATATATATATATATATATAAGGTGGCAATGCTTTTTTTTACCCCCAGCATGAAAGTGCATATGAACATTTAGACATGGGTTTCTAAAATCTTTTGCAGTGATTCTGCATCAGTACTCCAAGCTAAAAATCAACTCCCTAACTCCTCCATTGAGAAGGTACAGACACTGTGAGAAGCTGCTCATTAATACATTTCTCAGTTAGAATTCACTTGTCTGTTGCATAGTATTTTCAGATTAGGAGCTCCAATATGTAAATGCATTGAGTGGAGACTGTTCATCAGTGCCCAGCAGTCTCCACTTTGGAGGAAAGGCTAAAACTAGCCTTTTGGGCTAATTTTTAGAGGAAAAGATAAACTGTCTAACCAGTCTGAAATGTGTTTCCCCTCGTAAGGGGAATGTTTATGCCTCTTTTCCCATTTGCACCTTAAGTTCATGTAAAGGAGATATATAAAAACTTAACTTTGCTTTTAATACAGTGTATATGAAAAATGTAATTGCCTACTTTGTGGAGACTAGGAGTTCTGTGTATATTGTTAGGTCAGCATTCACATTATACTGAAATATCATGGTTCATTCTGTCTCTGCATGGACACCATTTTCATTGAGTATGAACACCATTTTCATGGTGTTCATAGTGTGCATGGACACCATTTTCATTGAGTATGAAAATGGTGTCCATGCAGAGAGAAACTTTTACTGTATTCAGTAAGTACTAATGGCAGTTGGCCTATTACTTTCATTTCAAGTAAAATTAGGATTAATGGAACAATTTTTAAAGGTTTTTGACAAAGTTTGTAGTTTCTTTAAGTACTTTGCAATCAGTTTTCAAGTTTATCTGGTGCATCAAAGACATTTACATTAGGTCACAGAAAGTTATCTTCTAAGAAGCAATTTGAAGGAATGATGGCCACTGAAAAAGAAGTGTGGATTGTCTTCAAAAATATTGTTTACAACTTTTTTCTAGTATCTTCTTTCCATTCTTTTATATATTAGTGGAATCACTAAGATATAAAAGAGTGGTACTAGAATAGTTATAAAGCATAGTGGCATAAATAAAAAACTGTGATTTGACTAATTGAGTTTTGTTCATTTAATTATACAAAAAAACTGTTTTTTAAATAGATTAAGTAATATTTACAAATTAAGGAAAAAACGTGTTACATTTTCCCACTTTTTTGGAATATCCTTTAGGATACAAACAAAAAATATATGTCAGTTTTGAAATCAGTGTAGCAGACTTAGAAAAAGTAAGTATTAGAATAGAAACCCCCATTCTACAAGTATTGATTTATAGTCCTGTGTAATTAATCTTGTGATATGAATATACATTACAACTAAATGATAGGTTATGTTCATTATTGGTTGAGTTTTCTTTAATTTAATGAAATTCTTTTGTTTTTATTTTGTCTTTTTGTTGTGTTTTCAGTTATGAGTTATGACTGTCCCAATACAGGATTGTGGCCCTATCTGTTTTCGATTCAGTATTTTGTTCTTTTGAAGCTAATACTTCTTACTCTTCTTTATGCATTATTCAGGTAAGATAGGCATTAAGTTTCTTACTTTGTAATTCTTCATTAATAAATCATATAATTAACACCTTAGATGTTTATCGCTTTAGCAATGCTGTTTATAAGAGGGAATTTGCTACAAATTTGTTTTAACTTCCTGGCTCATGCAGCATACCATATGAAAAATAAATGTAGGGAAAGGCTGAGAATGGACTATAAAGAACCATACCTCTGTTCCAGCATCAGTAATATCATCTATATACTTAATTTTGATGATTTATTGGATGATTGCTTTCTGCAGCAGCATGTCCAAGAGGCAACCTGAGGGAGTAATCCTTTTGATCTGATTATCAGCAATGATTATTCATGCATTAAGAATCTGCAGATAAAGAAAACACTAGGTGGCAGTGATCATAGTGTACTAATATGGGATTTACTCAAAGATGCAACTATCATCAGGGGTAAAGGGAAGGGTTTTTGCTTTTGTAAAGGTGACTACAGTGGTCTCAGACAGTTTTTAAATTCAAATGATGATGTTACAAACAGCAAATTCTAAATGGGAAGTATTCAAGGAATTAAACTTGGATGCTACTAGGCCTTTCATGCAACTAAGAAATACTTTTCAAGGTTTAGGCCTATGAACTAATGAGACTCGTGGCAGATGAACTAATGAGACTCGTGGCAGAGAAGAAATATGCATAGGATGCATATAAGTTATCAGGAGACACAGATGCCTATGGTAGATATAAGATGGTCTGTAATCAAGTCACAAAGAAAGTTAGGCAAGAAAAGACAGATTATGAGAAATGTTTGGCAAAGGATGCAAAGAAAAATAATAAATACTTCTTTACTTATGTAAACTCTAAAATGAAGGGGATGAATCAGATTGGTCCTCTTGTTATTGATGGTTCGATTGTTGATGATTCTGCTCAGGTAGCTGACAAACTGAATGAGTACTTTGCATCTACATTCACACAGGAGGAATTCTGTAGGGAAAGGGAGGCCAGAAACTTATCAAATTCCAACAGGGAATTAAATGATTTTGTAATAACTGAGAGCAAAGTGGAGAAGAAATTGCCGAAGTTAAACATAAGAAAGGTACCTGGGGTGGATGGGATCTATCCAGCTATATTAAAGGAGGTGGCAAAGAAAGTAAGCAAACTCTAGCCATAATTATGAGAGCATCCATGGACTCAGGGGTAGTCTCCATGGACTGGAGATGTGCAAATGTATCTCCAGTTCACAAGGGGGAACCAAAGGGTGACACGAGTAATTACAGACCTGCCTCCGTAGCCGAGTGGGCAGGAGCGGGAGTGCAGTAGCGCATGCTCTTTGAGTAGACCGGGGTTCAAGCCCCTGACTGCTGAATACGGCCGATCTGCCAACCCGCACTGGACCAGCGTGGCAGATTATGGTCCATTTCCCTCAGCATGAATTGTTGAGGAGGCTTCCATCCTGCAGTGAGTTGATAATGGCTGCAGGATGGGAATACTTTTTTTTTTTTTAGTTTGACTTCTGTTCCAGGGAAAATAATGGAGTCACTGGTTAAAGAAGCACTACAGGATCATCTATACAAGACTGCAGTTATAGTTCAGACACAGCATGGGTTTTTTAAGGGGAGATTTGATTGGATACTATGATGTGGTCACAAAGGAATTGAATGCAAAAAATAATTTTAGGAAATTATTTTGATTTTAGGAAAGCTTTTGATATTGTTGCACATGGAAAACTGCTGTACAAGTTGGAGCAGTATGGCATTAAGGCCAAGTTGTTACAATGGATAAAAGGATGGTTGAGTGGGAGAAGACAGAGAGTGATAATCAGTGGACACTGCTCTTCATGGAGTAATGTTATTAGTGTGGTTCCCTATGGGTCTGTTTTGAGCCCATTGTTGTTTTCTGTATTTATCAATGATATTGATGAAGGTATATCAGGTTTAATGCCCACGTTTGCAAACAATACCTCATTTATGCAAAATCTGTGACTCTTCAAGGTGGCTTTAAGCTTGGGAAAAAAATGACAGGGTGCTAAATCCAGTGAGTGTAGCAGATTGGAACGGATAAAGTAATGGAGAGCTTCACAAGATAATTTTGAAGAGAGTGGCAAATGTGCAGGAGCACTGTTATGATGCAATAACCATTTCTGTGTATCCTGCTTTTCAAGCTGTTTTCTCTGAACAACTTCACACAATCACTGCAAAATTTGCAGTGATGGTGTGAAGTTGTATCATTGGGTATAATTGGGTTTTTGTTTCAGGATCGTGACAATAAACCTATAATTTGTCCAGTAATGATGGAAGATGCAAAGTATGGTCCAGTACCACATTGACTAAGATCCTGATATGCAAAAAATTACGTCTCTGTGATCATCACTGAGGATGTGAAGCACAAACTTGTCTGCAATGCTTCACTTTTCCATATCTTGTGTTAAAATTAATTGATGCATCCATCCCCCAAGAAACAGTTATTTCACTAGCAACTTCATGGATAGTTAAATGTTAAACAATCACTCCTCATTAAATCATGAACACAAGTGATGGAATCAATGGTTATTGAAGTCGAAGGGAGGTCACAGCAAGGATCATCTTTGAGAGACATGTGGCCCTTCTTGAACTTTGTGAACCATTGAAAAGTTTAAATGATACATAGCTTCTCCAAAAACTGTTTATAATATTCCATAGGTTTATATTACTCTTTTCCCTAATTTGAAATGAAATTTGATGCAAATTCACTGCTCAGTAAAATCATTAATTTTAAATTGCAATGAAACAAAAAATACCTCGTGTTAAATATGCACCAATTCAAACTGACAAAAAAAAATGATTTACTCATGTATTAGATGAGTCAACAAATGTAATATGACAAGTTGCAACTTGTCATATTACATTTGTTGACTTGTTATGGTGCCCCAATTTCAAGATTCAGAGTCAGTTCCCAAACTTTTTACTTTTTCTTGCAATTCCTCAAAAACTTATATAACATAGTGTGAACTACAGTAACTGTTCAAATTGTTTCCAGTTGCTGGAACTATTCCTAAAGCCCGTGTGGTACCATAGCTGAAAGGCTTCTTCTTCTTGTTTACTAGCCCATGTTTTGGCCCTGAGTGCCAGGAAATTTAGTGACTGAGTGAGCTTCACTTGTCAATACCAAGCACTCTATGTGAACTATTGAAGGTGTTTAAGGTTTTGAATGGGTTGAGTATGCTTGGTTCTGATGGAATCCTTCCTGTTGCTCAAATTACACACACATAAGGAGCATAAATTCAAGCTGAGGAAGGATGATTGCAGGGTAGATGTGTGGAAATTTGCCTTCAGCAAATCTGATGTTGTAGAGATAAATAGTAAGGATGGACAGGTGATCAGGTGACGTGGGAAGTGAAGTAATCAAAAGCTTAGGAGAAAATCATCTTTTAATTTTTTTTTTTAACCTCCATCTGCTTGGTGACAAAATGGCACTGATCCCATCTCTCCATGGTGGGGTGGGAAACCTTGTAAGTAATTAATCCTCCAGGGCTAAAAGGTGCAAAATCATTGGAATATGACAACTATTCTCCACTAGAGCTTAAGCACTTATAATACTCTGTAAATGAAACTGACAGTGGCATATCATAGTCAATATTGCTGTGCAAAGACACAGAAAAAGAAATTCATATTAGCATGGCTTTATTCAGTCTAGCAAAGTGCTCTCTGGATTGTTTTTGAACATTGCCAGTCCAAAGCCACTATATATATATATATATATATATATATATATATATATATATATAGATATATAGATATATAGATATATAGATATATCTACTGGTATCTATATATATATATATAGATACCAGTAGATATATATATCTACTGGTATCTATATATATATAGATACCAGTGAACCTCCCTTTAATTTTAACCCACTTGTTGTGGCACCCAATATGTCTTTTTTAATTTTTGTAAAATATTTTTGGGTATTTTTCGAATTCTGCTTAAACAATGCCAATGGTTGTCTTTTTCTTAATGGATTGTAATACTTATCATACGACGTACTTTTTTTTTTTAATAAAAAATTAAAAATGTTTTACATCTTTCTATTTTCAGAAAAATGAAAAAAAAATTGATTCTGCTTAAAATTGCAAAAAAAAAAAAAAAAACAAAAATGCTTAAAATAGAAATATCATTGAATAGAAATTCATGAATAGATGGATCAATAATAAATTAAGAACCAGTGAATAGAAATTCATGAGTAGATCAATCAATGAATAGAAATTCATGAGTAGATCAATCAATGAATAGAAATTCATGAGTAGATCAATCAATGAATAGAAATTCATGAGTAGATCAATCAATGATGAATCAATGAATAGAATAGAATACACCATTGAGCCCAAACATCATGACCACCTACCTAATATGATGTTGGTCCTCCACATGCAGCCAAAACAGCTTGACCCGGTGAGGCATGGTTACTACAAGATTTCTAAATGTGTCTTGTGGTATCTGGTACCAACACGTAACCAGCAGATCCTTTAACTCCTGTAAGGTCCATGGTTGAGATCGGAGTTGATGTTCCAACACAAACCACAGATGCTTGATGGGATTGATGTGTGGTATGGGTGTTTAATGGTGCACAAGCTGCTGTGGATATAGTGCGCCTATTCATAGGAATGTTATAAATAATAATTAATATGAAGCCAACTCAATTTCATTCCAGCTCAGAAACTATTTATATTCAATCATAAATTCCAATTTCTTTCTAAAAACAGTAAAGTTCATTAATATTTGCCTCCTCTCCAATGATATGATTTAATGTAATCAATTCTCAGAGATTAGCCAGAGAAAGAAATACTGAAGTTCAATGTTGTTGATAATGTGCACAGTCAATCAAAATATGTTTGACTGTTAGATGTTCCGAGCAGTGTGAACACTGAGGAGGATCATCGTCTGTGAGTAGATGGAGGTGGGTCAGATGAGTAGTCCTATTCTAATCTGTGCAATACCACTTCTTCTCGCTGAACTGCTGAATGCTTGAGTGCCAAATTTTTGGATCGTGTTTCAATTGGAAGAGTTTATTATTTGTTTGTTTATGCCATAGCTCTGTCCACTGTGCATGGTATGCTGCTTGAATTATGATATTATAATCAGAAGCTGGAATGAAGACAGAGGTTAAGTCTAAAGTTGATGGATGGATTTTTAGCAGAAATATCAGCCAGTTCATTCAACAATGCCTGAATGTGCTGGAATCCAGCAAAACTTCACTAGTTGTTGGTGGTCTTCAATAGCAAACTCCTGCTCTTATTTATAACATGGTGATCCTTATGAAAAGGATTCTGCATTGCTCTAATTGAGCTGAGAGAGTCAGTGTAAACTAAATATTTTGCAGATGGGTGAAGAGTCAAATTTTCTAGAGCTAATTGTATTGCATACAGCATAAATTTCTGCTGAAAAGTTGCTATACTCAGGTGAAAGAGAAGCTGAAATGATAGCAGAGGGAAACACTGCTGCTGCTGCTCCAGTGGTTGAGTGAGATTTGGAACCATCCGTATATATTGGTAGGAAGTCAGCATAGTTTTGAATATGGCTTTGAATATAGTTTTGAAAAAACCATCCAAAAAAAAAAAAAAAAAGAGAGAGAGAGAGAAAAAATAAATAAATAAAATAAAAGGGAGAGATACCCCGCAAGTGCAGGGTAGGTACGGCCAGTCAGTAGGAGCCAATAATTTGGTGGATTTATCAGCATGAGGGCTGCTATGGTGGATGGATAATGTTCGGGAAGGTCTTGTCCAGGTGTCGTCATTGGGACCCCATTTGGGGAGTCTGTGCCGCATCCAGACTGAAGGCTGGTCCAGTAGTCCACGATAATGAATAGTTAAGAGGTCAAAACCGGGAGTCCAAGATAGGATGGTCAAGTCAGGGACCAATGTTAGGTCTCTTCTTGATGAGACGTGTCATGTCCAGTGAGGAGAAGTTGGTCCAGTAGTCAGTGATGAGGAATTCGTTAGGTATGTGAGGACCCTCTCTTTGATTGCACTGCTAGTGTTGTCCCAACCAAGGTGGGGAGACTAGTTGACTACTCAAGATGTGAGGGATCAAGTTGGGTTCTGTACTCCAGATGGTTTGTTAGTCAAGTTGTTTAAGGCATTAGCATCTGGCTCAGCGATGCGCAGCAACAATTGGCAGCCATGATTGTTTTGACCTATCGATTCAGATACTGTGGTGGTGGTAGCACTTTCTGCCTGGTGAATAGGTGAATATGCAGCTGTGGGCAAGGTACTCCCACGTTTGATCCTCTCCACAGTGGCAGTGGGGTGAGTCTGTAATTCCGAAGTCATGTTGTTTTTTCTGGAAGGAGCCATGTCCAGTGAGGAAGTAGGTAGCATAGCATCCTGGCGAAAACCAGCCAGGTGTGAGGGGATAAGAGGCCCTGACATCTGGGAGGAATCTTTTGATGACAGCACCTTTAGTTGATGTCTGCCATCTTTCTTGCCAGATGTCTGTTAGATGTTCATTGTCTCTTCTTTTCAGTGTTTCTATTATTTGCTGGGTCAGTGGTTAAACCGGCGCAGGTAACTCTCTTCCTTTGGCTAATTGGTAGAGCAACCCATGATGAACAATTTCCAGGTCCAGGGGAAGAGATCCAGTGAGGACCCTGGAGTGCATGGGTGCTGACAGTGCAACAGGCACGTGAGGGCAGAAGGAGAAGAGAGCGCTGGATATATTTCCTAGGTGCGATCTTCAAACTTGGGCAGAGCATAACAACCTAATGATATCCCCAGAGAAAACTAATTCAATCCTACTAAAAGGTACCCTTGATCTGAGAAGACCACCCCAAATCAAGGTCAATAGTGTTACAGTTAAACTAAAAACAGAGCTTAAATATCTAAGTTTGATCTGCTCTGCCCAAGTTTGAAGGGTAGAGATGGCCTGGCTGGCAGTCACTTCCAGTTCGGCTCTGTTATTGGCAGAAAAGAGCATGACCAAGTCATCTGCATAGGCCTGGATGTGTACATTGTTGAGTTTGGTGTTCAAGAAATCATCCAACACCAGATTCCAGAGGAGAGGCCCCAGGATAGATTCCTGAAGGCATCCCCTGAACACTAGTCTGGAGACACTGCACTAGGGAGCAGACACGACAACTCACCGGTCCTGGAGGTAGGTCTTGATCTATCTATATAAGTTTTCTGGGAGTTGCACCCTCCAGAGCCTGCCCAGGACACTGGGCCACCAGAGGGAATGGAAGGTACCAGCAAAGTCGAAGAAGATTAATGGAAAGTATTTGGAGTTGCAATTGGTAGTAGCTTCAATGATCGTTTCCAGTGCAGTGCATCTACTTTGGACCTTCCTTTCCGGAAACCATACTGGTTAGGCGAGGAGAGACAGCATCATTGTAGTAGGCTTCTATTCTATGGGCAATCATCCGTGTGAGAAGTTTGCTGAAGACTGGAAGCAGTGCAATGGACCAGTAAGATTGTGGCAGATTACGTGGCTTGGTTGCATTCTTCAGTATAAGTTTAACGGTTGCAGGCCTCCACTGTGTGGGGAAGAATCCTTAGTGGAGACATCATATTCAAGCTATTCCTAACTGGTCACCTGGGCCTTAGCCCATCTACCAATATTTCATAACTGTTTATTTGTTACAATTTTCTTAGGTCAATCAACCTTAACAAAACAACAATTACAAAGTCTAACTTGACTTATGACAACAAATTAAAGAAAGCACAACCTTTAGCCTCGCGGGGGAGACGGCGTCTCCGCCCCCCTCACGAGTTTCCGTCCCCACCGCGAGGAGGTAGGTTGCCCTATCTAGCAAACATTGTCTGACACCTCTCAGACTAAATAATAATACAAATTTCATTCAATACAAATTGATCTTACAAAATTATCTCACAATCAATGCATACACACACCTGTCCGGTTCCTGCAAACCCCAACACAGACGCCACTGTGACTGACGACCCCAGTCACTGCTGGGAGAAGTCTTTTTCAATCACTGGAAGAGGAGAAGCCCCCCGCATGACACCACTAATCCTGTTCTGTACGTCTCTTTAGGGTATCAACCGCTTTTAGATATTCTGGACATATCCTATTATTAGCATCATGCTCAGAAGGCATCCTCCTCCGCCAACAATTTACACATTTTGGAGCTTCTGCTCTTTGCGTACAAGACTTGAATGTATGTCCACTCCCAGCACAGTGACTGCAGAACTCGCCCGCGTCACAGTACCGGGCTACATGGCCATACGCCATACATTTGTAACATTGTGTTGGAGTCCACAATTCCCGGACACGGTGTGAACTCCAATTTAAAAATACTCTAGAATATTTCAACAAGTATCTTCGTATGCGTGGGGAAACCTCCACCACTACATTATATCCTGAGGAATTCCTTGCTTTATTCTTTGCTAATATTTTTATTTCAGAGAGCACTTGGTCCTTATTGTCAAATCCATCCACCAAATTCCTTTCCCATAATTCGTTATTAAAGGACTCACGATCTACATCTGAACTAACGTCGAAAATAACCAGTCTGGGAAGTCGGCGAAGGGGCCTTTCTACCTCCATTCCGAACTTTTGCACCTCCGTGCATTCTTCAATTTTCTTAACGTCCAGCTCAGAAGCAGTTTCGTATGGGACGAACTGATACTACCTTGACATTAGTTAAAACCGGTGCAACTCGTGCCATTAACTCGGTCTTTACTTGGTCACTGGTATTATATCTATCCGCATTAGCCTTCACTATAACTGATTTATTCTTGGATCTAATCTCACTCGCATTAGCCGCCTCTGCATATGATCTTAATTCAGGAACTTGTTCTGCTTTTCCTTTTTCCATTAAAGTATTCAACTTGGTCTCTAGACTCGCACTGACCGCCTCTGCATATGATCTTAATTCAGGGACTTGTTCTGCTTTCCTTTTTCGTTCCTTTAAAGTGTTCAACTTCGTCTCTAAACGTACATTCCTTATAGTCAAAGACTCCACATACATTACCATCTTGTCCCAATATCCCATTACAATATTCAAGTCGTGTGCGCTCGGCTTATTCAAAGCCGACACAAAAAGCCGTAGCTTAGTTCTATAAGACTCTAATTCCTGCAAGGTAATAGGTTCTAGGTTACACTGTATCTGTTTCGAAATCTTCTTCGTAACTGTACGTGTCTTTTCCTGTGAACTTTTCCCCTCTGGAATCCTTTTCTTCTCAGATGGTCGACTCAAGACCTTTTCTGATTCTTCTTCACTCGAAGACTCGGAGCTTCCCTCCGAAGACTCTGCCGAAGATTCTTTTCCTGACTCCTCGACGAGGAACAGGGATCTTCCTTCTCGTTTTTGGCATATATCACAAAATTTAGATCACACGAAATTACAAAAAGAACCAACCAAAATAGGCTCAATCTGCCAGCTGAGGAATCACCTCAGCTGCCCAGCCCAGACCACTAGGAGGAAGAGCCTCTTCAAAATAATTTATTGCACAGGGATCAAACAAAACAGCCGCACTATCAATTGACAAATCAAGTCGCAATGATAAAGTTCTGACCAACTATTCAATAAATCATTTGGCACCTGGGCCCCTTAGTGGAGACAGTGGTTTAACAGGTTGAGTATGGTAGTGGAAATAAGTTCAATGGCTTTCTGGATGATTTCTGGATCAAGCATGTCTCTGCCCGGAGCCTTCTTGTTTCTGATTCTAGATGCAGCTAAGTTGAGCTCAGCTGGAGTGAAGGGTTCTTCAGTTGCAGTTGTGCAGTATGTTTCATTCTCCATGCAGAGCTGTAGCTGTTCCATTGTGTGTAGTTCAACAGGCTGCTGGCATGTAGCATCTAGAATATTATTGACAGTGTCTTGCCATGATCTGGTGTAAAGTCTGTTCAGTAATTTTATGGTTGATATGACCTTGCCTCTGGGGAGCTTCTTAGTGGTTACTTTGTACACAACTCCCCATGGGTCAGCATTCCCTTCAGTGGTTACCAGGGCTATGATGTTTAGGTAGGTAGTAGACATCAGAGTGTCCGGCATATGGATGACTGGACACAGAGTATCCCAGCAGAACATCGCCCAAAGTATGGCACTGCCGCCACTGGCTTGTTTTCATCTCACTGTGCATCCAGGCACCATCACTTTCCCAGATAAACAATGCACACGTACCCAGCCATCCACATGGTGCAACAGGAAATGTGATTCGTCAGACCAGACGACCTTCTTCCAATCACTCAAGGTCCAGTTTCGATGCTTGCATGCCCATTGTAGGTGCTTTCAGTGGTGAACCATGGTTAGCATGAGCACTCGGAGTGGACTGCAGCTACGCAGTCCCATTTTCATCAGGGTTCGATGTACTATCTGTTGTGACACATTACTACCATCACCAGCATTCCAATTACCAGCAAGTTGTGCCTCAGTCACCCTTCTGTTGCCGTGTA